>NC_059201.1:2542323-2557323 GCF_020615455.1 Coregonus clupeaformis
ACCGTCTCTTTAATTTCAAGCCTTCCTGATAGGCATAGACATAATTAGTGTTGTTTTCATGATAACTCATCCATTTTCTGTGACCCATAATTGTTGAGAAGAGAAAGAGAGAAGAACAGAAAGAGAGAGAGAGAGAAAGAGAGAGAGAGGAGGGAGAGAGAGAGAGAGAGAGAGAGAGAGAGAGAGAGAGAAAGAGAGAGAGAGAGAAAGAGGAGAGAGAGAGAGAGGAGGAGAGAGAGAGAGAGAGAGAGAGAGAGAGAGGAGAGAGAGAGAAAGAGATAAGAGAGAGAGAGAGAAGGAGAGAGAGAGAGAGAAGGAGAAAGAGAGAGAGGAGAGAGAGAGAAAGAGATAAAGAGAGAGAGAGAGAGAGAGAGAGAAGGAGAGGAGAGAGAGAGAGAGAGAAGAGAGAGAGAGAGAGAGAGAGAGAGAAAGAGATAAAGAGAGAGAGAGAGAGAAGGAGAGAGAGAGAGAGAAGGAGAAAGAGAGAGAGGAGAGAGAGAGAAAGAGATAAAGAGAGAGAGAGAAAGAGAGAGAGAGAGAGAGAGAGAGAGAAGGAGAGAGAGAGAGAGAGAGAGAGAGAGAGAGAGAGAGAGAGAGAGAGAGAGAGAGAGAGAGAGAGAGAGAGAGAGAGAGAGAGAGAGAGAGAGAGAGAGAGAGAGGGGAAAGAACAGAATAACTAATGTGACTCCACAGGCTGCTGTAATGAACTCTCTGTCAGAGACGTGGGTGTGTTTGTGTGCGTGTGTGTATGCATGCGTGTGTGTGTATGCGTGGGACAGTTGTAAATGTTATCTCTCGTCTGGAAGGAGGTTCTATCTCCCTCCTGTCTTGTGTGACAGTGGTGGACGCGTTCCAGGTCGACCTTTTGCAGTTGTGCTGTCTCAGCATCTCAGAACATTGCTATATCATATGAATGTGGTTCCTGAGACACTAGAAGTACTTCTCCAGGAGCGAGATCTGATCATCTGCGCAGCAAGCCTGCAACAAAGACAACCTGCTTCCAGCAGAGGCCTCTGTGACATTGTGAAACAGCGCTGGTAACAAGGAGGATTATGGGTAAACATACAGACATCAACACAATTCCCTGTGATCAGATCAAAGCAGAAACACAAGAGGTAACTTCTCTCTCTCTCTCTCTCTCTCTCTCTCTCTCTCTTTCTGTTACATGTGCTTCTCTCAGTCAGGAATAGTCAAATTATCCCGTAGTGAAGCAGGAATTCCCAGGAGACATGGCATAGTTCAAAATCATATTTCTATCAAAGAGCAAAGAAAAACACAGGAAATTATGTTTTGTTTCCCTGCTTGAGCGAAAACAGACAGTTGAGACACCAAGGTCTTAACCTCAGTTCCTTCATCTGTAATACATGAAAGTCTTATAGGACAGAGATGCTGTAGCTCTGCTGGCCTCCAAAGCCATTCTGTATCCAGAAGAAAATTGTACTTGTATTGTCCAACCTGACTAATTACATATTGAGTAGTGGGTCCCACTTTAAACAAACAAAAACTTACAAAGGCTTTAAAGAGCATTCATGAAGTCTTCAAAAAGCAGTACATGGATGGGTCTGAGATAGTGTACTTCATTACACCGTCAGCATAGCAGTAGTGGTAGATATAGTGGGGGAAAAAAAGTATTTAGTCAGCCACCAATTGTGCAAGTTCTCCCACTTAAAAATATGAGAGAGGCCTGTAATTTTCTTCATAGGTACACGTCAACTATGACAGACAAAATGAGAAAAAAAATCCAGAAAATCACATTGTAGGATTTTTTATGAATTTATTTGCAAATGATGGTGGAAAATAAGTATTTGGTCAATAACAAAAGTTTCTCAATACTTTGTTATATACCCTTTGTTGGCAATGACACAGGTCAAACGTTTTCTGTAAGTCTTCACAAGGTTTTCACACACTGTTGCTGGTATTTTGGCCCATTCCTCCATGCAGATCTCCTCTAGAGCAGTGATGTTTTGGGGCTGTCGCTGGGCAACACGGACTTTCAACTCCCTCCAAAGATTTTCTATGGGGTTGAGATCTGGAGACTGGCTAGGCCACTCCAGGACCTTGAAATGATTCTTACGAAGCCACTCCTTCGTTGCCCGGGCGGTGTGTTTGGGATCATTGTCATGCTGAAAGACCCAGCCACGTTTCATCTTCAATGCCCTTGCTGATGGAATCTCACGATACATGGCCCCATTCATTCTTTCCTTTACATGGATCAGTCGTCCTGGTCCCTTTGCAGAAAAACAGCCCCAAAGCATGATGTTTCCACCCCCATGCTTCACAGTAGGTATGGTGTTCTTTGGATGCAACTCAACATTCTTTGTCCTCCAAACACGACGAGTTGAGTTTTTACCAAAAAGTTCTATTTTGGTTTCATCTGACCATATGACATTCTCCCAATCCTCTTCTGGATCATCCAAATGCACTCTAGCAAACTTCAGACGGGCCTGGACATGTACTGGCTTAAGCAGGGGGACACGTCTGGCACTGCAGGATTTGAGTCCCTGGCGGCGTAGTGTGTTACTGATGGTAGGCTTTGTTACTTTGGTCCCAGCTCTCTGCAGGTCATTCACTATCTCTTCAAACCAAGCTGCTTACCTATTGCAGATTCAGTCTTCCCAGCCTGGTGCAGGTCTACAATTTTGTTTCTGGTGTCCTTTGACAGCTCTTTGGTCTTGGCCATAGTGGAGTTTGGAGTGTGACTGAGGTTGTGGACAGGTGTCTTTTATACTGATAACAAGTTCAAACAGGTGCCATTATTACAGGTAACGAGTGGAGGACAGAGGAGCCTCTTAAAGAAGAAGTTACAGGTCTGTGAGAGCCAGAAATCTTGCTTGTTTGTAGGTGACCAAATACTTATTTTCCACCATAATTTGCAAATAAATTCATAAAAAATCCTACAATGTGATTTTCTGGATTGTTTTCTCTCATTTTGCCTGTCATAGTTGACGTGTACCTATGATGAAAATTACAGGCCTCTCTCATCTTTTTAAGTGGGAGAACTTGCACAATTGGTGGCTGACTAAATACTTTTTTTCCCCCCACTGTACATGCATTATCTCCGAGAGGAAATTGGTTTTGCAGCCATTCATCACTTATTCACCCATCTTTAACCATCTTTAACCAGACAAGTCAATGGAGAATCTGTTCTAACTTAGAAATAACGGTCTGGCCAAAAGGCCAAAACACCTTACTATGTTTCTCCATTCTGTCTGTTGGCCTGATTCATTAGCTGTTAAAACGGCACACCAGAAACCAATCTGTCTGAAGTGGCAGTGTCTGTGACACTATCTGGAGCCCATCTAGATCACTGTCTGTGTCTACATTACAACCACAAACTTCAGGTTTCAGCAGTGTGTGTGTGTGTGTGTGTGTGTGTGTGTGTGTGGCTGAATGCCTGTCTGTCTGTCTGTACACCTCACCTCTCGGCAGAGCTGTCTGGCTCTATGAAGCGTATGAGCGGAGGAGCAGAGAGGGTCTCTGTAGCAAAGATTCCCCCCTGTAGCTGGACCCCAAAGCCATTGAGGGGGTCTCCTCTCAGAATGATCTCACTGCTCTCTGTGTGGACGATCTGACCACCAGGACCCACACTACTGGACGCCAGGGACACGGCTGGGGAGAGAGAGAGAGAGAGAGAGAGAGAGACAGAGAGAGGGAAACATCAGACAGGACTGTATACTCACTATACAAAGGGGTTGCCAACCTTACTCTTGGAAATGGTATGCAGGGTTTTGCTCCAACCTCGTTGTAACTGATTTAGCTACCACAATCAATGTCCTGGTGAGAATCAGGTGAACTGGATTAAAGTTGGTGCCTGCAGGATGGTAGCTCTCCAGGAAGGGGCTACTATGAGGGGCTACAATGAAGGGCTGTTATGAGGGGCTACAATGTGGGGCTGGTATGAGGGGCTACAATGAGGGGCTACAATGAGGGGCTACAATGAGGGGCTACAATGAGGGGCTACAATGAGGGGCTGTTATGAGGGGCTACAATGAGGGGCTACAATGAGGGGCTACAATGTGGGGCTACAATGTGGGGCTACAATGAGGGCTATTTTTACATTTTAGTCATTTAGCAGACACTCTTATCCAGAGCGACTTACAGTTAGTGAGTGCATAAATTTTTCATACTGGCCCCCCGTGTAATCGAACGCACAACCCTGGCGTTGCAAGTGCCATGCTCTACCAACTGAGCTACACGGGACTACTGAGGGGCTACTAAGAGGGGTTACTAAGAGGGGTTATCGCGAGGAGTTATCATGGGGGGTTATCACGAGGGGTTATCACAAGGGGTTATCACGAGGAGTTATCACGGGGGGTTATCACGAGGGGTTATCACGAGGGGTTATCATGCGGAATTATCACGAGGGGTTATCATGCGGGGTTATCACGCGGGGTTATCGCGTGGGGTTATCACGAGGGGTTATCATGCAGGATTATCATGAGGGTTATCATGCGGGATTATCATGAGGGGTTATCATGCAGGATTATCATGTGAGGTTATCACGAGGGTTTATCGCGAGGGGTTATCACGAGGGGTTAACACGAGGGGTTATCATGCGGGATTATCATGTGGGGTTATCACGAGGGGTTATCGCGAGGGGTTATCATGAGGGGTTAACACAAGGAGTTATCATGAGGGGTTATCATAAGGGATTATCATGAGGGGTTATCATGAGGGGTTATCATGAGGGGTTATCATACATGAGCTCTTATGCTCTTTGTTCTTCTGTCGTCTCTTCATCATGGAGTTGCGTGGGCTCATAGGAACAGCTGTACGGGGCAGGGTGCTGGAGCTCTGGCTGGATGACCCAGGGCCTGATGTGGTGGTGGTGGAACCAGGGGAGAAGTTGGTCGACACTAGGGCTGTAGAGAGCAATAGAGATAGAGAGAAGTCACTAGGGCTGGAGAGAGAGGAGAGCGAGAGAGAGACACTCTTCTGAGAAGGCTTTCCACTAGATGTTAGAACATTGCTGCAGGGACTTTCTTCCATTCAGCCACAAGAGTATTAGTGAGGTCGGGCACTGATGTTGGGCCCTGATTAGGCCTGGCTAGCAGTCGGCGTTCCAATCCATCCCAAAGGTGTTCGATGGGGTTGAGGTCAGGGATCTGTGCAGGCCAGTCAAGTTCTTCCACACCGATCTCGACAAACCATTTCTGTATGGACATCGCCTTGTGCAAGGGGGCATTGTCATGCTGAAACAGGAAAGGGCCTTCCCCAAACTGTTGTCACAAAGTTGGGAGCACAGAATTGTCTAGAATATCATTGTATGCTGTAGCGTTAAGATTTCCCTTCACTGGAACTAAGGGGCCTAGCCCGAATCATGAAAAACAGCACCAGACCATTATTCCTCCTCCACCAAACTTTACAGTTGGCACTATGCATTCGGGCTGGTAGTGTTCTCCTGGCATCCACCAAACCCAGATTTGTCTGTTGGACTGCCAGATGGTGAAGCGTGATTCATCACTCCAGAGAACGTGTTTCCGCTGCTCCAGAGTCCAATGGCGGCGAGCTTTACACCACTCCAGCCGACGCTTGGCATTGCGCATGGTGATCTTAGGCTTGTGTGCGGCTGCTCGGCCATGGAAACCCATTTTATGAAGCTCCCAACGAACGGTTATTGTGGTGACGTTGCTTCCAGAGGCAGTTTGGAACTCGGTAGTGAGTGTTGCAACCAAGGACAGATGATTTTTACCCGCTACAAGCTTCAGCACTCGGCGGTACCGTTCTGTGATCCTGTGTGGCCTACCACTTCGCGGCTGAGCCGTTGTTTCTCCTGGACGTTTCCACTTCACAATAACAGCACTTACAGGTGACCGGGAATGCTCTAGCAGGGCAGAAATTTGACTAACTCACTTTTTGGAAAGGTGGCATCATATGACGGTGCCACGTTGAAAGCCACTGAGCTCTTCAGTACGGGCCATTCTACTGCCAACGTTTGTCTATGGAGATTGCGTGGCGGTGTGCTCGATCTAATACACCTGTCAGCAACGGGTATGGCCTAAACAGCAGAATCCACTCATTTGAAAGGGTGTCCACATACTTTTGACCAGGTAGTGGATAATGTTTCTATAAAAACATTTGCCGGATGTTGCAAGAACGTTCCCAGAACACATTTTGTCTGTGTCGTTTAAAAGGTTCCCAGAATGTTTCATTAGGTTGTGGGAACAGTCTGGTGGGTTTATAAAGACGTAGAAAGTTACACTCTTATGTATAAACTCCCAGTCATTTATTGGGTAAACCACCAACGTGTCGGCATCACTGTGCCTTCTTCAGGGTGATGTCTTGAACGCTTGAACCAGGTTATGTAGACAAAACAGTGCAATTAGTGCAACCAATGACAATAGTGAGCGGTGTGTCATAATTATTAGGTTGATTAGAATGAATTGAATGAAACTGTTAAAAGACAATAGTTTACAGCATATTTCATATATTAGGCTATTGTTATCATTAGCATTAGCATAAGATTAACATCAACATACATTATTGTTTAATTTAATTTCACATATATATTTAATTATTTCCAATTTCATAAATGTTTGGTTACATGTAATCTTTTGGTTCAACCATAATGCATAATAAGCAATCCTCAACAAGGGGAACATATTGGGTGTACGCTGATAAGCTGTAGAAAGAATATATTCATTCATAAGACTTGTTAATAGAAAATATAATTGTTCAGAAGAAGGGCCTGAGATCAAAGTCAATATTCAGACCACTAGGGGTCAATATTCAGACCACTAGGGGTCAATGTTCAGACCACTAGGGGTCAACGTTCAGACCACTAGGGGTCAATGTTCAGACCACTAGGGGTCAATGTTCAGACCACTAGGGGTCAACGTTCAGACCACTAGGGGTCAATGTTCAGACCACTAGGGGTCAATGTTCAGACCACAAGGGGTCAATTGTTCAGACCACTAGGGGTCAATGTTCAGACCACAAGGGGTCAATGTTCAGACCACTAGGGGTCAATGTTCAGACCACTAGGGGTCAATATTCAGACCACTAGGGGTCAACGTTCAGACCACTAGGGGTCAACGTTCAGACCACTAGGGGTCAACGTTCAGACCACTAGGGGTCAACGTTCAGACCACTAGGGGTCAATATTCAGACCACAAGGGGTCAATGTTCAGACCACTAGGGGTCAATATTCAGACCACAAGGGGTCAATGTTCAGACCACTAGGGGTCAACGTTCAGACCACAAGGGGTCAACGTTCAGACCACAAGGGGTCAACGTTCAGACCACAAGGGGTCAATGTTCAGACCACTAGGGGTCAACGTTCAGACCACTAGGGGTCAATATTCAGACCACAAGGGGTCAACGTTCAGACCACTAGGGGTCAACGTTCAGACCACTAGGGGTCAGTGTTTTTAAATAGGATATCCAGTAGGGCTCCCTCTGTAGTAGTAGGATCTCCATGTTACCTCCTGTGTATTTGAAGGAGGAGATGGGACGGTTAGCTTCAACAAAGTGAGCTGCTACCAGATAGTCAGTGTTCTTACACCTGATTGAGCTGCGGCGTTCAGCTATGCGTTGTTTCAATTGTCTTTTCGCTTGTCCTACGTAGGCTTTCCCACATGTACAGGCGATGAGATAGATTACTCCCGTTGTCTTGCATGAGATGATACCCCTAACAGGGATTTTTCAACCTGTATGCGGTTGTCTACAGAAGGATGTTTTTTTTGTAGTGCTATTGCACTGTGCGCATGAGCCGCATTTGTAGTTCCGATTTGGAATGGGGTGTCAAGGGTGTCTGAGTGGGCTCGGGGGGTGGGGGGGGGGCAGGTCAGATCTCACTAATCTATCCCCAATATTGCGACCATGCTTATAGACCACCAGTGGGGGGGGGTTCCTTGAAAAGGTGTGCATCCTATCCGCACGTAGCAGGGTATTGAGGTCTGTGGGCTTAGTGTATACGTCTGTATGTAATGCATCATTCTCTTTGAGGATCCATAAGTCCAGGTAGTGTGTTTTTCTCTCATCAAGTCGCCATGGTGAATCTGAGATGTTCAGAACTCTCGTTTAGCAGAGCATGGAATTAATTTAGTTCCTGCTGACTTCCTTCCCAGAGCACAAAGACATCATCTACAGTTGAAGTCGGAAGTTTACATACACCTTAGCCAAATACATTTAAACTCCGTTTTTCATAATTCCTGACATTTCATCCTAGTAAAAATTCCCTGTCTTAGGTCAGTTAGGATCACCACTTTATTTTAAGAATGTGAAATGTCAGAATAATAGTAGAGAGAATGATTTATTTCAGCTTTTATTTATTTCATCACATTCCCAGTGGATCAGAAGTTTACATACACTCAATTATCTATATGTGGTCCTCTGTAGCTCAATTGGTAGAGCATGGCGCTTGTAACGCCAGGGTAGTGGGTTCGATCCCCGGGACCACCCATACGTAAAAATGTATGCACACACGACTGTAAGTCGCTTTGGATAAAAGCATCTGCTAAATGGCATATTATAATTAGTATTTGGTAGCATTGTCTTTAAATTGTTTAACTTGGGTCAAACGTTTCGGGTAGCCTTCCACAAGCTTCCCACAATAAGTTGGGTGAATTTTGGTCCATTCCTCCTGACAGAGCTGGTGTAACTCTCCTTGCTCGCACACGCTTTTTCAGTTCTGCCCACACATTTTCTATAGGATTGAGGTCAGGGCTTTGTGATGGCCACTCAAATACCTTGACTTTGTTGTCCTTAAGCCATTTTGCCACAACTTTGGAAGTATGTTTGGGGTCATTGTCCATTTGGAAGACCCATTTGCGAACAAGCTTTAACTTCCTGACTGATGTCTTGAGATGTTGCTTCAATATATCCACATAATTTTTCTTCCTCATGATGCCATCTATTTTGTGAAGTGCACCAGTCCCTCCTGCAGCAAAGCACCCCCACAGCATGATGCTGCCACCACCGTGCTTCACGGTTGGGATGGTGTTCTTTGGCTTGCAAGCTCCCCTTTTTAGCTCCAAACATAACGATGGTCATTATGGCCATTTTTGTTTAATCAGACCAGAGTACATTTCTCCAAAAAGTACGATCTTTGTCCCCATGTGCAGTTGCAAACCGTAGTCTGGCTTTTTTATGGCGGTTTGGAGCAGTGGCATCTTCCTTGCTGAGGGCCCTTTCAGTTTATGTCGATATAGGACTTGTTTTACTGTGGATATAGATACTTTTGTACCTGTTTCCTCCAGCATCTTCACAGGGTCATTTGCTATTGTTCTGGGATACCAGTTCAGTTCATTGGATGGAGCAAAGGTAGGGTCTCTCTTCTGTGCCTACAAGCCTCCAATGTGTGGGATGTTAGTGTACAAGCTCTCCACATCAAAAGTGGCCAGCAGGGCGCCCTCTGGTATCTTTCCTAAGCCCTCTATCAATGAGACCATGTGACTAGTGTCTGACATAAGATGGGAAATTCTCAACCATCGGTTTAATGTGGTGGTCCACAAACTTAGAAATGTTGGATGTCACAGAGTCAATTGCTGCTACAATGGGTCTATCTGGGGGGAGGAGACATACCTGGGGGAGGAGACATATCTGGGGGGAGGAGACATACCTGGGGGAGGAGACATACCTGGGGGAGGAGACATACCTGGGGGAGGAGACATACCTGGGGGAGGAGACATACCTGGGGGAGGAGACATACCTGGGGGGAGGAGACATACCTGGGGGAGGCGACATACCTGGGGGAGGAGACATACCTGGGGGGAGGAGACATACCTGGGGGAGGAGACATACCTGGGGGAGGAGACATACCTGGGGGAGGAGACATACCTGGGGGGAGGAGACATACCTGGGGGAGGAGACATACCTGGGGGAGGAGACATACCTGGGGGAGGAGACATACCTGGGGGGAGGAGACATACCTGGGGGGAGGAGACATACCTGGGGGAGGAGACATACCTGGGGGAGGAGACATACCTGGGGGGAGGAGACATACCTGGGGGAGGCGACATACCTGGGGGAGGAGACATACCTGGGGGGAGGAGACATACCTGGGGGAGGAGACATACCTGGGGGGAGGAGACATACCTGGGGGAGGCGACATACCTGGGGGGTGGAGACATACCTGGGGGAGGAGACATACCTGGGGGAGGAGACATACCTGGGGGGAGGAGACATACCTGGGGGGAGGAGACATACCTGGGGGGAGGAGACATACCTGGGGGAGGAGACATACCTGGGGGAGGAGACATACCTGGGGGAGGAGACATACCTGGGGGAGGAGACACTTGTTTGTGTAATTTAGCGACTGTATAAAAGTTTGCCTGATATTGCAACAACGTTCCCAGAACACATTTTGTCTGTGTCGTTTAAAGGTTCCCAGAATGTTTCATTAGGTTGTGGGAACATTGTGGGGACATCACAAAATATATGTTCCCAAAACACAAAAAACTGTCCAGTTGTGCGGATGATTCTAAGTTTATTTTACGCTGCAAAAAACATTCACCTGATGTTACAAGAATATAACCAGAACACATTTCCTCTGTTCATTAAAGGTTCATTAGGTTGTGGGAAGAGTCTGGTGGGAACATCGAAACTACACCTAAACTATACCGAAACTAATTTCATACATAATAAGAGACAATATCAAATTGACAATAATCTGATGAGTGACAATATTTGTATTTGTATTTATTATGGATCCCCATTAGCTGCCAAGGCAGCAGCTACTCTTCCTGGGGTCCAGCAAAATTAACACAGTTATACAATTTAAAAACATTACAATACATTCATAACAAATTTCACAACATATTAAGTGTGTGCCCTCAGGCCTCTACTCTACTACCACATATCTACAACACAAAATCCATGTGTGTGTATGCATGTGTCTGTGTCTATGTTTGTGTGGCTTCACAGTCCCACTGTTCCATAAGGTGTATTTCTATCTGTTTTTTAAAATCTAATTTTACTGCTGGCATGAGTTACTTGATGTGGAATAGAGTTCCATGTAGTCATGGCTCTATGTAGTACTGTGCGCCTGCCATAGTCTGTTCTGGACTTGGGGATTGTGAAGAGACCTCTGGTGGCATGTCTTGTGGGGTATGCATGGGTGTCCGAGCTGTGTGCCAGTAGTTCAAACAGACAGCTCGGTTCATTCAACGTCAATACCTCTCACAAATACAAGTAGTGATGAAGTCAATCTCTCCTCCACTTTGAGCCAGGAAAGATTGACATGTATATTATTAATGTTAGCTCTCTGTGTACATCCAAGGGCCAGCCGTGCTCCCCTGTTCTGAGCCAATTGCAATTTTCCTAAGTCCCTCTTTGTGGCACCTGACCACACGACTGAACAGTAGTCCAGGTGCGACAAAACTAGGGCCTGTAGGACCTGCCTTGTTGATAGTGATGTTAAGAAGGTAGAGCAGCGCTTTATTATGGACAGACTTCTCCCCATCTTAGCTACTGTTGTATCAATATGTTTTGACCATGACAGTTTACAATCCAGGGTTACTCCCAAGCAATTTAGTCTCCTCAACTTGCTCAATTTCTACATTATTCATTACAAGATTTAGTTGAGGTTTAGGGTTTAGTAAATGATTTGTCCCAAATACAATGCTTTTAGTTTTTGAAATATTTAGGACTAACTTATTCCTTGCCACCCATTCTGAAACTAACTGCAGCTCTTTGTTAAGTGTTGCTGTCATTTCAGTCGCTGTGGTAGCTGACGTGTATAGTGTTGAGTCATCCGCATACATAGACACACTGGCTTTACTCAAATGTCGTTAGTAAAGATTGAAAAAAGTAAGGGGCCTAGACAGCTGCCCTGGGGAATTCCTGATTATACCTGGATTTTGTTGGAGAGGCTTCCATTAAAGAACACCCTCTATGTTCTGTTAGACAGGTAATTCTTTATCCACAATATAGCAGGGGGTGTAAAGCCATAACACATTGTTTTTTTCCAGCAACAGACTATGATCGATAATGTCAAAAGCCGCACTGAAGTTTAACAAAACAGCCCCCACAATCTTTTTAGCATTTATTTCTCTCAGCCAATCATCAGTCATTTGTTTAAGTGCTGTGCTTGTTGAATGTCCTTCCCTATAAGCGTGCTGAAAGTCTGTTGTCAATTTGTTTCCTGTGAAATAGCATTTTATCTGGTCAAACACCATTTTTTCCAAAAGTTTACTAAGGGCTGATAACAGGCACACCACCTCAGTGCTAACAGTATTACTCTGGTTTATAGGCATATGATTACTGCATACAATAGCTGTAGGATCAGCAGAGGCATTCCGGGCAGTAAGAGGGACATAAATTAGGTTATTTACATTGTGTCTTCCAACGCCCCTGGGATAATGTACATTTGCTCAATTATTATGACAACTCAGCGACACAATGGTAGGGATTAAATGAGCTGGACTTGCGTCATTGATAAGTTATTGTCTCAACGCAGCCTTATAATGCTGTGAAAGGATCCAGGAACCCAAATGATTTGGGTGGATCCCATCCTCCTTATAATACTAGCTTTGTTTCCAGAAGGTATCAAAATTGTCAATAAATGTTACACCCACAGAGCTGCAATATTAGGCCTATCAGTTGTCAAATTGTACATGAAGAGATGGGCGCATCTTGTAGTTGACAGATGCAGCGAAAGGAGCATCACTTTATCAAATCCTCCTTCAGAATCACGTGCAGGTAAAACATTTTGATTTCTATATAGTATCAGAAAGAGCATATTCTGCAGTTTCTATGACACTTACCTTTGTCAAATAACTCTCAAAATTCAAGAGGTGCAGCTCCATTTCCACATTTCCCTTTTCACAAGAATATTCGTGCTGTCCATGCATTCAGCACATGACCACTCGGCAGCAGTATTACTCTGGCTACTAAGCAAAAACTAGTAACATAATTAACTTAAAATTAAAATATGCTATTCTGTCATCAATGGATGAACGGGCGACAGAAAGCAGATAGAAACTGATAATGGTGCATGTGACTTCAATTAACTGAATGATGAGGTTGAAGAGGGTGATTGATCCGAATGATGAGGAGGTTGAAGAGGGTGATTGATCCGAATGATGAGGAGGTTGAAGAGGGTGATTGATCCGAATGATGAGGAGGTTGAAGAGGGTGATTGATCCGAATGATGAGGAGGTTGAAGAGGGTGATTGATCTGAATGATGAGGAGGTTGAAGAGGGTGATTGATCTGAATGATGAGGAGGTTGAAGAGGGTGATTGATCTGAATGATGAGGAGGTTGAAGAGGGTGATTGATCTGAATGATGAGATGAGGAGGTTGAAGAGGGTGATTGATCTGAATGATGAGGAGGTTGAAGAGGGTGATTGATCTGAATGATGAGGGTGAAGAGGGTGATTGATCTGAATGATGAGGAGGGTGAAGACGATGCTTGAATTTCGAACAATAGTGTAATGTTGTTGAAGAATTGTGGGTGGTCTAATTATTTTATTATGAAAGGCTGGAAATGGTATATCATCTCCCCTGGGAGAGTCAAATCAGACTCTGAGTACAACATACACTGTGTGTAGTTCAATGGCAAGCCCAACCAAAACGAATGGAATCGCTGACAGCATTGCAAATTGCAAATGCTGCAGAATTTAGACGCGTTGGAATCGGATGGAGGTACTGGGACTGATCCCACGTTGCTGATGAAGAGTCTTCATCTGATTCTGATGTTGACTTCGAGCCTCCGCCTCCGATGCCTGAGCCTCGCCGCAGAAAAACCAGAACAGAGCCAACTGAGACGCTGATCCCAACTCTGCCACGGTGAGACAGGAGTCTAGGAGGGATGGCAGGGTTTGGGTAGAAAATAGTGACGAGTTTATGTGACATGCAGATGTTGCAGCACATCAGAGATCGTACTGTTGCTCATGAGCACAGAAAAGGAAACAGAAAAGAGACCATGCCACGCAACCGCTTCAGAGAGACCATGCCACGCGACCTCTTCAGAGAGACCATGCCACGCGACCTCTTCAGAGAGACCATGCCACGCAACCGCTTCAGAGAGACCTTGCCACGCAACCTCTTCAGAGAGACCATGCCACGCAACCTCTTCAGAGAGACCATGCCACGCAACCTCTTCAGAGAGACCATGCCACACAACCTCTTCAGAGAGACCATGCCACGCAACCTCTTCAGAGAGACCATGCCACGCAACCTCTTCAGAGACCATGCCACGCAACCTCTTCAGAGAGACCATGCCACGCGACCTCTTCAGAAAGACCATGCCACGCAACCTCTTCAGAGAGACCATGCCACGCAACCTCTTCAGAGAGACCATGCCACGCAACCTCTTCAGAGAGACCATGCCACGCGACCTCTTCAGAGAGACCATGCCACGCAACCTCTTCAGAGAGGCCATGCCACGCAACCTCTTCAGAGAGACCATGCCACGCAACCTCTTCAGAGAGATTACGCGACACACCAAACAAGGCCTATGAAAACTGTGTGCAGTGCAACTGATTTGTTTGTGGGGCTTGCTCAAAGCATAAAGAGAAGACAACATTGATTCATGCGTAAAGGCACACTCATAAGGGCACAGTACAGCGTCGGATACAATCAACAAATGACTGTTTTTTATATCTTGTCATGAATATATTTCCACTAATATTTATTTATGTAATTCATCTTTACAATAGTTTATGCAGTATTTATCAAGCAATGATGCTTATGATTGCGCACCTTGCGGGTTGATATGTATCTGATGCATATGCTAAAGAGGACGCCTGGCAACATTCTCTAGCGGCTACTGATAGGCTGAAAGGCCAGGCAGTCCTAGTGTTAAAGAACTCAGTAAGGCTTTTCTGTCAACATTCTTGTGACATCAAAGGAATGTTTTGTACAGCCGGATACAAACATTATGAATGTCAGCACAACTGGACAATTTTAGTGTTTTGGGAACCCATCTCTTGTCATATCCCCACAATGTTCACATAACCTAAATACATATTCTGGGAACCTTTAATAAACAGATGAAATATGTTTTGGGAACATTCTTGTAACATCAGGTGAATGTTTTTAGCACCCTAAAAGAA
>NC_059201.1:2562323-2579823 GCF_020615455.1 Coregonus clupeaformis
TAAATACAGGGAAATTCTTGAGAGAAACCTGTTTCAGTCTTCCAGAGATTTGAGACTGGGACGGAGGTTCACCTTCCAGCAGGACAATGACCCTAAGCATACTGCTAAAGCAACACTTGAGTGGTTTAAGGGGAAACATTTAAATGTCTTGGAATGGCCTAGTCAAAGCCCAGACCTCAATCCAATTGAGAATCTGTGGTATGACTTAAAGATTGCTGTGCACCAGCGGAACCCATCCAACTTGATGGAGCTGGAGCAGTTTTGCCTTGAAGAATGGGCAAAAATCCCAGTGGCTAGATGTGCCAAGCTTATAGAGACATACCCCAAGAGACTTGCAGCTGTAATTGCTGCAAAAGGTGGCTCTACAAAGTATTGACTTTGGGGGGGGGGGGGGTGAATAGTTATGCACACTCAAGTTCTGTTTTTTTTGTCTTATTTCTTGTTTGTTTCACACAAAAAAATATTTTGCATCTTCAAAGTGGGAGGCATGTTGTGTAAATGAAATGATACAAACCCCCAAGAAATCCATTTTAATTCCAGGTTGTAAGGCAAGAAAATAGGAAAAATGCCAAGGGGGGTGAATACTTTCGCAAGCCACTGTATATGCGTCTTTCTGTCAGCGTGAGTATCGGTCAAATAAATTATCAAAATACAAATATTTTCTTTGGACGGGCGGGTGAGGCCCCCTAAGGCCCACCCATAATGCCGGCCCTGACACACTCACGCACACGCATGCACACAAACACTCACATGCACACACACACACACACACACACACACTCACACCCAAACACTCCCCATTGGTCAGCCAGATAGGATGACCATGAAGTCAGCTTCACAAGCCAGCCAAATATTATGACCATGAAGTCAGCTACACAAGCTGAAGTGACAGATCTCATAAGAAGATTTCAACAGTAATTTTCTGAGGCGACTTCAAATGTTAAAAAAGTGTGAATCAACTATTAGGTGAGAAGAACACGGTTCTGGAATGGAACTGAATAGAATGGAACTGAATAGAAGGGAACTGAATAGAATTGAACTGAATAGAATGGAACTGAATAGAAGGGAACTGAATAGAAGGGAACTGAATAGAAGGGAACTGAATAGAAGGGACCTGAATAGAATGGAACTGAATAGAATGGAACTGAATAGAATGGAACTGAATAGAATCGAACGGAATAGAAGGGAACTGAATAGAATGGAACTGAATAGAATGGAACTGAATAGAATGGAACTGAATAGAATGGAACTGAATAGAAGGGAACTGAATAGAAGGGAACTGAATAGAATGGAACTGAATAGAATGGAACTGAATAGAATGGAACTGAATAGAATGGAACTGAATAGAATTGAAATGAATAGAATGGAACTGAATAGAAGGGAACTGAATAGAAGGGAACTGAATAGAAGGGAACTGAATAGAATGGAACTGAATAGAATGGAACTGAATAGAATGGAACTGAATAGAATGGAACTGAATAGAAGGGAACTGAATAGAATGGAACTGAATAGAATGGAACTGAATAGAATGGAACTGAATAGAAGGGAACTGAATAGAAGGGAACTGAATAGAATGGAACTGAATAGAATGGAACTGAATAGAATGGAACTGAATAGAAGGGAACTGAATAGAAGGGAACTGAATAGAACTGAAAGAACACATAACAGTTGAAGTACAGTGTCTAGAGTTTACTATATACGGTATCTCTATGGTTTAACCACACTACTGAGTTGAGCCAGTCATAACCCCTCAGTGCATAGCCAGTGACAATAAATAAACTCTCCAGTTTCCACTGCCTTAACATCTGATGATTGTACATGTCTGCATGTCTAGTGCAGCCTTTTGCATAAGATTACCAAGATAGAAGGCATGAATCAGATCCTGCAAGATGCTGCCTGTCTGGGTGCATCAGGGACCTCCTACTCCTCCACACATTGAGGGCTGGGAGCGTTGTTCTGTTCTGTTTTACTCTGCTCTGCCCTGCTCTACTCTTGTCTGTCCTGCTCTAGTCTGCTGTAGTCTGCTCTAGTCTGCCTTTCTCTAGTCTGCTCTAGTCTATCCTGCTCTAGTCTGCTCTAGTCTGCTGTAGTCTGCTCTAGTCTGCCTTTCTCTAGTCTGCTCTAGTCTATCCTGCTCTAGTCTGCTCTAGTCTGTCCTGCTCTAGTCTGCTTTAGTCTACCCTGCTCTAGTCTGCTTTAGTCTGCCCTGCTCTAGTCTGTCCTGCTCTAGTCTGCTTTAGTCTGCTTTAGTCTAACCTGCTCTAGTCTGCTTTAGTCTACCCTGCTCTAGTCTGCTCTAGTCTGTTGTGCTCTAGTCTGTTGTGCTCTAGTCTGCTGTGCTCTAGTCTGCTGTGCTCTAGTCTGCTGTGCTCTAGTCTGCTCTAGTCTGTTGTGCTCTAGTCTGTTGTGCTCCTAGTCTGCTGTGCTCTAGTCTGCTGTGCTCTAGTCTGCTGTGCTCTAGTCTGCTGTGCTCTAGTCTGCTGTGCTCTAGTCTGCTCTAGTCTGCTGTGCTCTAGTCTGCTCTAGTCTGTTGTGCTCTAGTCTGCTGTGCTCTAGTCTGTTGTGCTCTAGTCTGCTGTGCTCTAGTCTGTTGTGCTCTAGTCTGCTCTAGTCTGCTGTGCTCTAGTCTGCTGTGCTCTAGTCTGCCCTGCTCTAGTCTGCCCTGCTCTAGTCTGCCCTGCTCTAGTCTGCCTTTCTCTAGTCTGCTCTAGTCTATCTTGCTCTAGTCTGCTCTAGTCTGTCCTGCTCTAGTCTGCTGTAGTCTGCTCTAGTCTGCCTTTCTCTAGTCTGCTCTAGTCTATCCTGCTCTAGTCTGCTCTAGTCTGTCCTGCTCTAGTCTGCTTTAGTCTACCCTGCTCTAGTCTGCTTTAGTCTGCCCTGCTCTAGTCTGTCCTGCTCTAGTCTGCTTTAGTCTGCTTTAGTCTAACCTGCTCTAGTCTGCTTTAGTCTACCCTGCTCTAGTCTGCTTTAGTCTACCCTGCTCTAGTCTGTCTTGCTCTAGTCTGCTTTAGTCTACCCTGCTCTAGTCTGCTTTAGTCTACCCTGCTCTAGTCTGCTTTAGTCTGCCCTGCTCTAGTCTGTCCTGCTCTAGTCTGCTTTAGTCTGCTTTAGTCTAACCTGCTCTAGTCTGCTTTAGTCTACCCTGCTCTAGTCTGCTCTAGTCTGTTGTGCTCTAGTCTGTTGTGCTCTAGTCTGCTGTGCTCTAGTCTGCTGTGCTCTAGTCTGCTGTGCTCTAGTCTGCTCTAGTCTGTTGTGCTCTAGTCTGTTGTGCTCTAGTCTGCTGTGCTCTAGTCTGCTGTGCTCTAGTCTGCTGTGCTCTAGTCTGCTGTGCTCTAGTCTGTTGTGCTCTAGTCTGCTCTAGTCTGCTGTGCTCTAGTCTGCTCTAGTCTGTTGTGCTCTAGTCTGCTGTGCTCTAGTCTGTTGTGCTCTAGTCTGCTGTGCTCTAGTCTGTTGTGCTCTAGTCTGCTCTAGTCTGCTGTGCTCTAGTCTGCTGTGCTCTAGTCTGCCCTGCTCTAGTCTGCCCTGCTCTAGTCTGCCCTGCTCTAGTCTGCCTTTCTCTAGTCTGCTCTAGTCTATCTTGCTCTAGTCTGCTCTAGTCTGTCCTGCTCTAGTCTGCTGTAGTCTGCTCTAGTCTGCCTTTCTCTAGTCTGCTCTAGTCTATCCTGCTCTAGTCTGCTCTAGTCTGTCCTGCTCTAGTCTGCTTTAGTCTACCCTGCTCTAGTCTGCTTTAGTCTGCCCTGCTCTAGTCTGTCCTGCTCTAGTCTGCTTTAGTCTGCTTTAGTCTAACCTGCTCTAGTCTGCTTTAGTCTACCCTGCTCTAGTCTGCTTTAGTCTACCCTGCTCTAGTCTGTCTTGCTCTAGTCTGCTTTAGTCTACCCTGCTCTAGTCTGCTTTAGTCTACCCTGCTCTAGTCTGCTTTAGTCTACCCTGCTCTAGTCTGCTTTAGTCTACCCTGCTCTAGTCTGCTTTAGTCTACCCTGCTCTAGTCTGCTTTAGTCTGTCCTGCTCTAGTCTGCTCTAGTCTGCTCTAGTCTACCCTGCTCTAGTCTGCTTTAGTCTACCCTGCTCTAGTCTGTCCTGCTCTAGTCTGCTTTAGTCTACCCTGCTCTAGTCTGCTTTAGTCTACCCTGCTCTAGTCTGCTCTAGTCTGCTCTAGTCTGTCCTGCTCTAGTCTGCTTTAGTCTACCCTGCTCTAGTCTGCTTTAGTCTACCCTGCTCTAGTCTGCTTTAGTCTACCCTGCTCTAGTCTGCTCCAGTCTGCCCTGCTCTAGTCTGTCCTGCTCTAGTCTGCTCCAGTCTGCCCTGCTCTAGTCTGTCCTGCTCTAGTCTGCTCCAGTCTGCCCTGCTCTAGTCTGTCCTGATCTAGTCTGCTCTAGTCTGCTCTAGTCTGTCCTGCTGTAGTCTGTCCTGCTCTAGTCTGCTTTAGTCTGCTCTAGTCTGCCTTTCTATAGTCTGTCCTGCTATAGTGTACCCTGCTCTAGTCTGTCCTGCTCTAGTCTGCTTTAGTCTGTCCTGCTCTAGTCTGCTCCAGTCTGCCCTGCTCTAGTCTGTCCTGCTCTAGTCTGCCCTGCTATAGTCTGCTCTAGTCTGTCCTGCTCTAGTCTGCCCTGCTCTAGTCTGCTCTAGTCTGTTGTGCTCTAGTCTGCTGTGCTCTAGTCTGCTGTGCTCTAGTCTGCTGTGCTCTAGTCTGCTGTGCTCTAGTCTGCTCTAGTCTGCCCTGCTCTAGTCTGCTCTAGTCTGCTCTAGTCTGCTGTGCTCTAGTCTGCTGTGCTCTAGTCTGCCCTGCTCTAGTCTTCTCTAGTCTGTTGTGCTCTAGTCTGTTGTGCTCTAGTCTGCTGTGCTCTAGTCTGCTGTGCTCTAGTCTGCTCTAGTCTGTTGTGCTCTAGTCTGCTCTAGTCTGCTGTGCTCTAGTCTGCTGTGCTCTAGTCTGCTGTGCTCTAGTCTGCTGTGCTCTAGTCTGTTGTGCTCTAGTCTACTCTAGTCTGTTGTGCTCTAGTCTGCTCTAGTCTGCTGTGCTCTAGTCTGCTGTGCTCTAGTCTGCCCTGCTCTAGTCTTCTCTAGTCTGTTGTGCTCTAGTCTGCTGTGCTCTAGTCTGTTGTGCTCTAGTCTGTTGTGCTCTAGTCTGCTGTGCTCTAGTCTGCTGTGCTCTAGTCTGCTGTGCTCTAGTCTGCTCTAGTCTGCCCTGCTCTAGTCTGCTCTAGTCTGCTCTAGTCTGCTGTGCTCTAGTCTGCTGTGCTCTAGTCTGCCCTGCTCTAGTCTTCTCTAGTCTGTTGTGCTCTAGTCTGTTGTGCTCTAGTCTGCTGTGCTCTAGTCTGCTGTGCTCTAGTCTGCTCTAGTCTGTTGTGCTCTAGTCTGCTCTAGTCTGCTGTGCTCTAGTCTGCTCTAGTCTGTTGTGCTCTAGTCTGTTGTGCTCTAGTCTGCTGTGCTCTAGTCTGCTCTAGTCTGTTGTGCTCTAGTCTGTTGTGCTCTAGTCTGCTGTGCTCTAGTCTGCTGTGCTCTAGTCTGCTGTGCTCTAGTCTGCTCTAGTCTGTTGTGCTCTAGTCTGTTGTGCTCTAGTCTGCTGTGCTCTAGTCTGCTGTGCTCTAGTCTGCTGTGCTCTAGTCTGCTGTGCTCTAGTCTGTTGTGCTCTAGTCTGCTCTAGTCTGCTGTGCTCTAGTCTGCTCTAGTCTGTTGTGCTCTAGTCTGCTGTGCTCTAGTCTGTTGTGCTCTAGTCTGCTGTGCTCTAGTCTGTTGTGCTCTAGTCTGCTCTAGTCTGCTGTGCTCTAGTCTACTGTGCTCTAGTCTGCTGTGCTCTAGTCTGCTGTGCTCTAGTCTGCCCTGCTCTAGTCTGCCCTGCTCTAGTCTGCCCTGCTCTAGTCTGCCCTGCTCTAGTCTGCTGTGCTCTAGTCTGCTGTGCTCTAGTCTGCTGTGCTCTAGTCTGCTCTAGTCTACTGTGCTCTAGTCTGCTGTGCTCTAGTCTGCTGTGCTCTAGTCTGTTGTGCTCTAGTCTGCCCTGCTCTAGTCTGCTGTGCTCTAGTCTGCTCTAGTCTGCTGTGCTCTAGTCTGCTGTGCTCTAGTCTGCTGTGCTCTAGTCTGCTGTGCTCTAGTCTGCCCTGCTCTAGTCTGCTCTAGTCTGCCCTGCTCTAGTCTACCCTGCTCTAGTCTGCCCTGCTCTAGTCTGCTGTGCTCTAGTCTGCTGTGCTCTAGTCTGCTCTAGTCTGCCCTGCTCTAGTCTGCTGTGCTCTAGTCTACTGTGCTCTAGTCTGCTGTGCTCTAGTCTGCTGTGCTCTAGTCTGCTGTGCTCTAGTCTGCTGTGCTCTAGTCTGCTGTGCTCTAGTCTGCTCTAGTCTGCTGTGCTCTAGTCTGCTGTGCTCTAGTCTGCTGTGCTCTAGTCTGCCCTGCTCTAGTCTGCTCTAGTCTGCCCTGCTCTAGTCTGCCCTGCTCTAGTCTGCTGTGCTCTAGTCTGCCCTGCTCTAGTCTGCCCTGCTCTAGTCTGCTGTGCTCTAGTCTGCCCTGCTCTAGTCTGCTGTGCTCTAGTCTGCTATGCTCTAGTCTGCCCTGCTGTGGCTCTCTAGATTAGTTAGAATCCACTGCAGGAATTAGTTAGAATCCACTGCAGGAATGGATGCATGACATGTCATGTTGTGTGAAAAGCTTTTTTGTTTGTATCACACTAATTGTTCTACTCTGACTGAGATTTTTGGATTTTTGGCCTGTGTGCATCTCTGAATAAATCTGGTTCTCAGTGTTATACTCATTGGGAAACATTAAGCTCAGTACAGCTAATTAAAACAACTGACGGCAAGCGAAATCACAGGCCTGTCCCTGCTGTGTGTGTGTGTGTGTGTGTGTGTGTGTGTGCAAGCATATCTCAGTGTTATACTCATGGGGAAACATTAAGTTCAGTGCAGCTAATTAAAACAACTAACGGCAAGAAAAATCACAGGCCCGTCCCTGCTGTGTGTTATCTCTCCATACTCACCAGTGTCCTGTGGTTTGTTAGGCAGTCTGCTGTGGTGGGCAGAGAGGATCTCTAGCTTGGCCTGGTCTGAGGTGCTGGCTAGTAGCTGTGTGGCCTCTAGGACTGAACAGTGCTCTGTGCTGGTCCCATCGATGGACAGGATGTGGTCCCCTATATGGAGAGCTCCACACCTGGAGAGAAAGAGAGAGACAGAGAGAGAGAGAGAGAGAGAGAGAGAGAGAGAGAGAGAGAGAGAGAGAGAGAGAGAGAGAGAGAGAGAGAGAGAGAGAGAGAGAGAGAGAGAGCGAGAGAGAGAGAGAGAGAGACAGAAACAAGAGAGAGAGAGATAGGTACTTAAGTATTTGTATTCTAGTGTGGTCTCCTGAGTACCTCGAACCAGATTAATCTGGTATAGCAGCAACATTGGGTACCCTCTGAATCACTGCTGCTCACTGCTTTGCTGAACTGTATACAGTACCTGTTGAATGACGTGATAGGTAGACTGTCTATCTGAGGAATGATGTGATAGGTAGACTGTCTATCTGAGGAATGATGTGATAGGTAGACTGTCTATCTGAGGAATGATGTGATAGGTAGACTGTCTATCTGAGGAATGACGTGATAGGTAGACTGTCTATCTGATGAATGACGTGATAGGTAGACTGTCTATCTGAGGAATGGTGTGATAGGTAGACTGTCTATCTGAGGAATGATGTGATAGGTAGACTGTCTATCTGAGGAATGATGTGATAGGTAGACTGTCTATCTGAGGAATGATGTGATAGGTAGACTGTCTATCTGAGGAATGATGTGATAGGTAGACTGTCTATCTGAGGAATGATGTGATAGGTAGACTGTCTATCTGAGGAATGATGTGATAGGTAGACTGTCTATCTGAGGAATGACGTGATAGGTAGACTGTCTATCTGAGGAATGATGTGATAGGTAGACTGTCTATCTGAGGAATGATGTGATAGGTAGACTGTCTATCTGAGGAATGATGTGATAGGTAGACTGTATATCTGAGGAATGATCGTAATAGGTAGACTGTCTATCTGAGGAATGATGTGATAGGTAGACTGTCTATCTGAGGAATGATGTGATAGGTAGACTGTCTATCTGAGGAATGATGTGATAGGTAGACTGTCTATCTGAGGAATGACGTGATAGGTAGACTGTCTATCTGAGGAATGATGTGATAGGTAGACTGTCTATCTGAGGAATGATGTGATAGGTAGACTGTCTATCTGAGGAATGATGTGATAGGTAGACTGTCTATCTGAGGAATGATGTGATAGGTAGACGGTCTATCTGAGGAATGACGTAATAGGTAGACTGTCTATCTGAGGAATGATGTGATAGGTAGACTGTCTATCTGAGGAATGATGTGATAGGTAGACTGTCTATCTGAGGAATGATGTGATAGGTAGACTGTCTATCTGAGGAATGATGTGATAGGTAGACTGTCTATCTGAGGAATGATGTGATAGGTAGACTGTCTATCTGAGGAATGATGTGATAGGTAGACTGTCTATCTGAGGAATGACGTGATAGGTAGACTGTCTATCTGAGGAATGACGTGATAGGTAGACTGTCTATCTGAGGAATGGTGTGATAGGTAGACTGTCTATCTGAGGAATGATGTGATAGGTAGACTGTCTATCTGAGGAATGATGTGATAGGTAGACTGTCTATCTGAGGAATGATGTGATAGGTAGACTGTCTATCTGAGGAATGATGTGATAGGTAGACTGTCTATCTGAGGAATGATGTGATAGGTAGACTGTCTATCTGAGGAATGATGTGATAGGTAGACTGTCTATCTGAGGAATGATGTGATAGGTAGACTGTCTATCTGAGGAATGATGTGATAGGTAGACTGTCTATCTGAGGAATGATGTGATAGGTAGACTGTCTATCTGAGGAATGACGTAATAGGTAGACTGTCTATCTGAGGAATGATGTGATAGGTAGACTGTCTATCTGAGGAATGATGTGATAGGTAGACTGTCTATCTGAGGAATGATGTGATAGGTAGACTGTCTATCTGAGGAATGATGTGATAGGTAGACTGTCTATCTGAGGAATGATGTGATAGGTAGACTGTCTATCTGAGGAATGATGTGATAGGTAGACTGTCTATCTGAGGAATGACGTGATAGGTAGACTGTCTATCTGATGAATGATGTGATAGGTAGACTGTCTATCTGAGGAATGATGTGATAGGTAGACTGTCTATCTGAGGAATGATGTGATAGGTAGACTGTCTATCTGAGGAATGATGTGATAGGTAGACTGTCTATCTGAGGAATGACGTGATAGGTAGACTGTCTATCTGAGGAATGATGTGATAGGTAGACTGTCTATCTGAGGAATGATGTGATAGGTAGACTGTCTATCTGAGGAATGATGTGATAGGTAGACTGTCTATCTGAGGAATGATGTGATAGGTAGACTGTCTATCTGAGGAATGATGTGATAGGTAGACTGTCTATCTGAGGAATGATGTGATAGGTAGACTGTCTATCTGAGGAATGATGTGATAGGTAGACTGTCTATCTGAGGAATGATGTGATAGGTAGACTGTCTATCTGAGGAATGATGTGATAGGTAGACTGTCTATCTGAGGAATGATGTGATAGGTAGACTGTCTATCTGAGGAATGATGTGATAGGTAGACTGTCTATCTGAGGAATGATGTGATAGGTAGACTGTCTATCTGAGGAATGATGTGATAGGTAGACTGTCTATCTGAGGAATGATGTGATAGGTAGACTGTCTATCTGAGGAATGATGTGATAGGTAGACTGTCTATCTGAGGAATGATGTGATAGGTAGACTGTCTATCTGAGGAATGATGTGATAGGTAGACTGTCTATCTGAGGAATGATGTGATAGGTAGACTGTCTATCTGAGGAATGATGTGATAGGTAGACTGTCTATCTGAGGAATGATGTGATAGGTAGACTGTCTATCTGAGGAATGATGTGATAGGTAGACTGTCTATCTGAGGAATGATGTGATAGGTAGACTGTCTATCTGAGGAATGATGTGATAGGTAGACTGTCTATCTGAGGAATGATGTGATAGGTAGACTGTCTATCTGAGGAATGATGTGATAGGTAGACTGTCTATCTGAGGAATGATGTGATAGGTAGACTGTCTATCTGAGGAATGATGTGATAGGTAGACTGTCTATCTGAGGAATGATGTGATAGGTAGACTGTCTATCTGAGGAATGATGTGATAGGTAGACTGTCTATCTGAGGAATGATGTGATAGGTAGACTGTCTATCTGAGGAATGATGTGATAGGTAGACTGTCTATCTGAGGAATGATGTGATAGGTAGACTGTCTATCTGAGGAATGATGTGATAGGTAGACTGTCTATCTGAGGAATGATGTGATAGGTAGACTGTCTATCTGAGGAATGATGTGATAGGTAGACTGTCTATCTGAGGAATGATGTGATAGGTAGACTGTCTATCTGAGGAATGATGTGATAGGTAGACTGTCTATCTGAGGAATGATGTGATAGGTAGACTGTCTATCTGAGGAATGACGTAATAGGTAGACTGTCTATCTGAGGAATGATGTGATAGGTAGACTGTCTATCTGAGGAATGATGTGATAGGTAGACTGTCTATCTGAGGAATGATGTGATAGGTAGACTGTCTATCTGAGGAATGATGTGATAGGTAGACTGTCTATCTGAGGAATGATGTGATAGGTAGACGGTCTATCTGAGGAATGACGTAATAGGTAGACTGTCTATCTGAGGAATGATGTGATAGGTAGACTGTCTATCTGAGGAATGATGTGATAGGTAGACTGTCTATCTGAGGAATGATGTGATACGTAGACCGTCTATCTGAGGAATGATGTGATAGGTAGACTGTCTATCTGAGGAATGATGTGATAGGTAGACTGTCTATCTGAGGAATGACGTGATAGGTAGACTGTCTATCTGAGGAATGACGTGATAGGTAGACTGTCTATCTGAGGAATGACGTGATAGGTAGACTGTCTATCTGATGAATGACGTGATAGGTAGACTGTCTATCTGAGGAATGATGTGATAGGTAGACTGTCTATCTGAGGAATGACGTGATAGGTAGACTGTCTATCTGAGGAATGACGTGATAGGTAGACTGTCTATCTGATGAATGACGTGATAGGTAGACTGTCTATCTGAGGAATGATGTGATAGGTAGACTGTCTATCTGAGGAATGATGTGATAGGTAGACTGTCTATCTGAGGAATGATGTGATAGGTAGACTGTCTATCTGAGGAATGATGTGATAGGTAGACTGTCTATCTGAGGAATGATGTGATAGGTAGACTGTCTATCTGAGGAATGATGTGATAGGTAGACTGTCTATCTGAGGAATGACGTGATAGGTAGACTGTCTATCTGAGGAATTATGTGATGGGTAGACTGTCTATCTGATGAATGATGTGATAGGTAGACTGTCTATCTGAGGAATGATGTGATAGGTAGACTGTCTATCTGAGGAATGATGTGATAGGTAGACTGTCTATCTGAGGAATGACGTGATAGGTAGACTGTCTATCTGATGAATGGTGTGATAGGTAGACTGTCTATCTGAGGAATGACGTGATAGGTAGACTGTCTGTTTCTCTGAGTGTGGATGCAGTAAGGAGAACGTGTCTCACCTGTCCACCAAGCTGTTGTAAGGCCGGTGATAAGATTGTAAACCAAGGACACTGCGACTTCAGTGTTAAGACTCAATGTTTAACAGAGTGCTACACAACTTATAGGGACAACGTATTAAGAGCGTAGCTGCTCCTTCCACTGCAATCTCAAGACTGCAGCATTACCCTTTGCTCTTCTCCCAAGAGCCAGAATAACATTTCAAAATAAGAGTCCCGCACATTATGTTATCACAATAAAGGTCCCACACTATGATACTGTTATCAATGTTTAACAGATTAAAAAAGGTTGTATTTGGTAGTTATTCAGTCCATTAAAACATTAATGAGATAGCTATGGGTGTGTCAGCTCACCTGTCCACCACGCTAGCTATGGGTCTGTCAGCTCACCTGTCCACCACGCTAGCTATGGGTCTGTCAGCTCACCTGTCCACCACGCTAGCTATGGGTCTGTCAGCTCACCTGTCCACCACGCTAGCTATGGGTCTGTCAGCCCACCTGTCCACCACGCTAGCTATGGGTCTGTCAGCTCACCTGTCCACCACGCTAGCTATGGGTCTGTCCGCTCACCTGTCCACCACGCTAGCTATGGGTCTGTCAGCTCACCTGTCCACCACGCTAGCTATGGGTCTGTCAGCCCACCTGTCCACCACGCTAGCTATGGGTCTGTCAGCTCACCTGTCCACCACGCTAGCTATGGGTCTGTCCGCTCACCTGTCCACCACGCTAGATATGGGTCTGTCAGCTCACCTGTCCACCACGCTAGCTATGGGTCTGTCAGCTCACCTGTCCACCACGCTAGCTATGGGTCTGTCAGCGCCCCTGTCCACCACGCTAGCTATGGGTCTGTCAGCTCACCTGTCCACCACGCTAGCTATGGGTCTGTCAGCTCACCTGTCCACCACGCTAGCTATGGGTCTGTCAGCTCACCTGTCCACCACGCTAGCTATGGGTCTGTCAGCTCACCTGTCCACCACGCTAGCTATAGGTCTGTCAGCTCACCTGTCCACCACGCTAGCTATGGGTCTGTCAGCTCACCTGTCCACCACGCTAGCTATGGGTCTGTCAGCTCACCTGTCCACCACGCTTAGCTATGGGTCTGTCAGCTCACCTGTCCACCACGATAGCTATGGGTCTGTCAGCTCACCTGTCCACCACGCTAGCTATGGGTCTGTCAGCTCACCTGTCCACCACGCTAGCTATGGGTCTGTCAGCTCACCTGTCCACCACGCTAGCTATGGGTCTGTCAGCTCACCTGTCCACCACGCTAGCTATGGGTCTGTCAGCTCACCTGTCCACCACGCTAGCTATGGGTCTGTCAGCTCACCTGTCCACCACGCTAGCTATGGGTCTGTCAGCTCACCTGTCCACCACGCTAGCTATGGGTCTGTCAGCTCACCTGTCCACCACGCTAGCTATGGGTCTGTCAGCTCACCTGTCCACCACGCTAGCTATGGGTCTGTCAGCTCACGTGTCCACCACGCTAGCTATGGGTCTGTCAGCTCACCTGTCCACCACGCTAGCTATGGGTCTGTCAGCGCCCCTGTCCACCACGCTAGCTATGGGTCTGTCAGCTCACCTGTCCACCACGCTAGCTATGGGTCTGTCAGCTCACCTGTCCACCACGCTAGCTATGGGTCTGTCAGCTCACCTGTCCACCACGCTAGCTATGGGTCTGTCAGCTCACCTGTCCACCACGCTAGCTATGGGTCTGTCAGCTCACCTGTCCACCACGCTAGCTATGGGTCTGTCAGCTCACCTGTCCACCACGCTAGCTATGGGTCTGTCAGCTCACCTGTCCACCACGCTAGCTATGGGTCTGTCAGCTCACCTGTCCACCACGCTAGCTATGGGTCTGTCAGCTCACCTGTCCACCACGCTAGCTATGGGTCTGTCAGCTCACCTGTCCACCACGCTAGCTATGGGTCTGTCAGCTCACCTGTCCACCACGCTAGCTGCTTTGATCTTGTCGATGACGATGACCTGTTTGTTCCTGTGCGTGGCGGTTGTCAAGGTGATACCCAGCGCCACCCCAGGTGACTTGGCGATCTCCACCAATAGGGGACCAGACACATTCGTCACAGTATCTGAAAGGCACAGAAGAAGCTTGATAGAACACGGTTGCGGGCTATAAAAAGTTAGGTTGCGGGCCGCAGTTTTGGCAGAATAACTCACAATACTCATGCAATGCTCTAGCATTTCCTATTGATAGTTAGACAAAGGAAATACTGTTCCACAGTACAGGGTTTAAACTTTTTTAGTCCCTGCAACTGTATGATGACTACGATATGGCATTCAGAGTCCACCTCCCAGAAAGTTATTACAATGAGAGGTTAACAGCAGGAACATGGGACAATTAGCTGTCATTATAGTCCAGGGCAGTTCAGTTCCAGCTCTTTAGGACTGAAGCGCTTTTCTTTTTTTTTACCTGATTTACCATAATTGGTCAATTACTTTCCTTCACTGACCAGAGAGAGTTCAGTCCACTCATCTGGTGTCCCAGGTGTGAATCCATGATTAGAGGGGAAGCATGGAAACCAGCAGTGCTGTGGTCAGGAAAATACAGCTATTGAATAACGTTTTTGTACACTATATTGCGGTAGTTGATAGTCGTAATCTGTAATATTGGATGAGGTTTGGAGGACAAAGAGACAGTTGCTGTTTCCCATGTCTCCTTTCTAAGCCCTAGAGATCTGGGGCGGCAGGTAGCCTAGCGTTGGGCCAGTAACCGAAAGGTCGCTGGTTCGAATCCCCGAGCCGACTAGGTGAAAAATCTGTCGATGTTCCCTTGAGCAAGGCACTTAACCCTAATTGCTCTGGACTAAAATGTAAATCTGCAGCTAGCTAAGTGCATCAACCATTTACCACACACCATCCATACTCTATAGAGGGGCTTATGGTCTGCATGGTATGATATTTGAAGAGAACACGCAGACTTTTGTATAACAGCTAGTCTGCCATGGCTGACTTGGACCCAGTGTAGAGGGAGTCTGGGAGCTGTAGTTCTCCCCGTTTCAGTCCCAGTACATAATTATACCATGCCAGAGAACCCTGTGTAGAGGGAGTCTGGGGGCTGTAGTTCTCCCCGTTTCAGTCCCAGTACATAATTATACCATGCCAGAGAACCCTGTGTAGAGGGAGTCTGGGGGCTGTAGTTCTCCCCGTTTCAGTCCCAGTACATAATTATACCATGCCAGAGAACCCTGTGTAGAGGGAGTCTGGGGGCTGTAGTTCTCCCCGTTTCAGTCCCAGTACATAATTATACCATGCCAGAGAACCCTGTGTAGAGGGAGTCTGGGGGCTGTAGTTCTCCCGTTTCAGTCCCAGTACATAATTATACCATGCCAGAGAACCCTGTGTAGAGGGAGTCTGGGGGCTGTAGTTCTCCCCGTTTCAGTCCCAGTACATAATTATACCATGCCAGAGAACCCTGTGTAGAGGGAGTCTGGGGGCTGTAGTTCTCCCCGTTTCAGTCCCAGTACATAATTATACCATGCCAGAGAACCCTGTGTAGAGGGAGTCTGGGGGCTGTAGTTCTTCTTGTTCCAGCCACAGTACGAACAGTGAGGGAAAAAAGTATTTGATCCCCTGCTGATTTTGTACGTTTGCCCACTCAGTCTGTAATTTTAATGGTAGGTTTATTTTAACAGTGAGAGACAGAATAACAACAAAAAAATCCAGAAAAACACGTCAAAAATGTTATAAATGGATTTGCATTTTAATGAGGGAAATAAGTATTTGACCCCTCTGCAAAACATGACTTAGTACTTGGTGGCAAAACCCTTGTTGGCAATCACAGTGGTCAGACGTTTCTTGTAGTTGGCCACCAGGTTTTCACACATCTCAGGAGGGATTTTGTCCCACTCCTCTTTGCAGATATTCTCCAAGTCATTAAGGTTTCGAGGCTGACGTTTGGCAACTCGAACCTTCAGCTCCCTCCACAGATTTTCTATGGGATTAAGGTCTGGAGACTGGCTAGGCCACTCCAGGACCTTAATGTGCTTTTTCTTGAGCCACTCCTTTGTTGCCTTGGCCGTGTGTTTTGGGTAATTGTCATGCTGGAATACCCATCCACGACACATTTTGAATGCCCTGGCTGAGGGAAGGAGGTTCTCACCCAAGATTTGACGGTACATGGCCCCGTCCATCGTCCCTTTGATGCGGTGAAGTTGTCCTGTCCCCTTAGCAGAAAAACACCCCCAAAGCATAATGTTTCCACCTCCATGTTTGACGGTGGGGATGGTGTTCTTGGGGTCATAGGCAGCATTCCTCCTCCTCCAAACACGGCGAGTTGAGTTGATGCCAAAGAGCTCCATTTTGGTCTCATCTGACCACAACACTTTCACCCAGTTCTCCTCTGAATCATTCAGATGTTCATTGGCAAACTTCAGACAGGCATGTATATGTGCTTTCTTGAGTAGGGGGACCTTGCGGGCGCTGCAGGATTTCAGTCCTTCATGGCGTAGTGTGTTACCTGTTTTCTTGGTGACTATGGTCCCAGCTGCCTTGAGATCATTGACAAGATCCTCCCATGTAGTTCTGGGCTGATTCCTCACCGTTCTCATGATCATTGCAACTCCACGAGGTGAGATCTTGCATGGAGCCCCAGGCCGAGGGAGATTGACAGTTCTTTTGTGTTTCTTCCATTTGCGAATAATCGCACCAACTGTTGTCACCTTCTCACCAAGCTGCTTGGCGATGGTCTTGTAGCCCATTCCAGCCTTGTGTAGGTCTACAATCTTGTCCCTGACATCCTTGGAGAGCTCTTTGGTCTTGGCCATGGTGGAGAGTTTGGAATCTGATTGATTGATTGCTTCTGTGGACAGGTGTCTTTTATACAGGTAACAAACTGAGATTAAGAGTACTCCCTTTAAGAGTGTGCTCCTAATCTCAGCTCGTTACCTGTATAAAAGACACCTGGGAGCCAGAAATCTTTCTGATTGAGAGGGGGTCAAATACTTATTTCCCTCATTAAAATGCAAATCAATTTATAACATTTTTGACATGTGTCTTTCTTGATTTTTTGTTTGTTATTCTGTCTCTCACTGTTCAAATAAACCTACCATTAAAATTATAGACTGATCATTTCTTTGTCAGTGGGAAAACGTACAAAATCAGCAGGGGATCAAATACTTTTTTCCCCTCACTGTAATTATACCATGCCAGAGAACCCTGTGTAGAGGGAGACTGGGGGGCTGTAGTTCTCCTTGATCCAGTGGGCTAGGCTGGCTAGGGCGGGCTGGGGTGCAAGGTGGCTTTTACTGGGCTGTAAAAGAGTCATCAGAATCTGGCAACACTGAGTAACCACTTCACCCTCACTACAGGGAGGAGCTGAAGGGTCTCCAAACCTGCCACTCAGCCAGACAGAAAACCTGCTATTTGAGATTCACAATTAAAAGGAAACGAGACCAGAGAGAGAAAACTCCGTCCCGTGGAGAGTAGCAGGAGCACCACTTAACTTCCTGTCTGAGAAGAACAAACACAATGTTTCTTCAGTGCAGAATGGGTTTTTTCTCCAATCTGAAGTAGAATTTTCCCACATGCCCCTCTCCAGGAGGGAAACAGACCCCAGATGCCTCCTCTCCAGGAGGGACACAGACCCCAGACGCCTCCTCTTGATGACGGACACAGACCCCAGACGCCTCCTCTTGATTACGGACAAAGACCCCAGATGCCCCTCTTGAGGAAGGACACAGACGTTCAAGTGTCGACTAGTTAAACTAAAAAAATGTTGAGCTGAGGCAGGCTGGGACTTGCTGGTCCTGACTGGTACATAGAGTATTTTGATACTGGTACAGGCTGGTAATGGCATTTTTATTTTTCCACTCTCGGTTCAAGTGAAGCTTGTAGTCCCTGAAGTGGCCGGGGTTTGTTGAGTCAATATA
>NC_059201.1:2582323-2672323 GCF_020615455.1 Coregonus clupeaformis
GAAAACACATGCATATGTAACTGGCACCAGCCGACATATTCATTTTCAATATCCCTCTCAGCCAAACCCACACAGAAAAAGTTAACACGGGTTCTGTCTCAAATGACACCAGTAGTGCACTACATTTGGACCCTTTACAGCAGTGCACTATAAAATAGCTCCAGGGGATCTGTAAAATCAAATCAAATCAAGTCACATACACATATTTAGCAGATGTTATTATGGGTGTAGCGAAATGCTTGTGTTCCTAGCTCCAACAGTGCAGTAGTATCTAACAATTCACAACAATACACACAAATCTAAAAGTAAAAGAATGGAATTAAGAAATATATACATTTAAATATTAGGACGAGCAATGTCGGAGTGGAATTGACTAAATACAGTAGAATAGAATACAGTATATACATATGAGATGAGTAAAACAGTATGTAAACATTATTAAATTATTAGTGATCCATTATTTAAAGTGGCCAGTGATTCCATGTCTATGTATGTAGGGCAGCAGCCTCTAAGGTGCAGGGTTGAGTAACCAGGTGGAGGCCGGCTAGTGATGGCTATTTAACAGTCTGATGGCCTTGAGATAGAAGCTGTTTTTCAGTCTCTCGGTCCCAGCTTCGATGCACCTGTACTGACCTCGCCTTCTGGATGATAGCAGGGTGAACAGGCAGTGGCTCTGGTGGTTGATGTCCTTGATGATCTTTTTGGCCTTCCTGTGACATCGGGTGCTCTAGGTGTCCTGGAGGGCAGGCAGTGTGCCCATGGTGATGCGTTGGCCAGACCATACCATTCTCTGGAGAGCCCTGCAGTTGCGGGCAGTGCGGTTGCCATACCAGGCGGTGATACAGCCCGACAGGATCTGTAAAAGTTTCTGAGGGTCTTAGGGGCCAAGCCGAATTTCTTCAGCCTCCTGAGGTTGAAGAGGCGGCGCTGTTGCACCTTCTTCACCACACTGTCTGCGTGGGTGGACCATTTCAGATTGTCAGTGATGTATACGCAGAGGAACTTGAAGCTTTCCACCTTCTCCACTGCGGTCCCATCGATGTGGATAGGGGAGTGCTCTCTCTGCTGTTTCCTGAAGTCCACAATAAGCTCCTTCATTCTGTTGACGTTGAGTGAGAGGTTATTTTCCTGGCACCACACTCTCAGGGCCCTCACATCCTCACTGTAGACTGTCTCGTCATTGTTGGTAATCAAGCCTACTACTGTTGTGTCGTCTGCAAACTTGATGATTGAGTTGGAGGCGTGCGTGGCCACGCAGTCATGGGTGAACAGGGAGTACAGGAGGGGGCTGAGCATGCACCCTTGTGGGGCCCCTGTGTTGAGGATCAGCGAAGTGGAGGTGTTGTTTCCTACCTTCACCACCTGGGGGCGGCCAGTCAGGAAGTCCAGGACCCAGTTGCACAGGGCGGGGTTCAGACCCAGGGCCCCAAGCTTAATGATGAGCTTGGCGGGTACTATGGTGTTGAAGGCTGACCTATAGTCAATGAACAGCATTCTGACGTAGGTATTCCTCTTGTCCAGATGGGATAGGGCAGTGTGCAGTGCAATGGCGATTGCATCGTCTGTGGATCTATTGGGGCGGTATGTAAATTGTAGTGGGTCTAGGGTGGCAGGTAAGGTGGAGGTGATATGATCCTTAACTATCCTCTTCATGATGACAGAAGTGAGTGCTACGGGGCAATAGTCATTTAGTTCAGTTACCTTTCCTTTCTTGGGTACAGGAACAATGGCGGACATCTTGAAGCAAGTGGGGACAGCAGACTGGGATAGGGAGAGATTGAATATGTCCGTAAACACACCAGCCAGCTGGTCTGCGTATGTTCTGAGGACGCGGCTAGGGATGCCGTTTGGGCCGGCAGCCTTGTAGGGGTTAACATGCTTAAATGTCTTACTCACGTCGGCCACGGAGAAGGAGAGCCCAGGGTCCTTGGGAGCGGGCCGGGTCGGTGGCACTGTCTTATCCTCAAAGCGGGCGAAGAAAGTGTTTAGCTTGTCTGGGAGCAAGACGTTGGTGTCCGTGACGTGGCTGGTTTTCCCTTTGTAGTCTGTGATTGTCTGTAGACCGTTAAATTGCGACTCCACTTTGTCTCTGTACTGACATTTTGGCCTGTTTGATTGCTTTACGGAGGGAATAACTACACTGTTTGTATTCAACCATATTCCCAGTCACTTTGCCATGGTTAAATGCGGAGGTTCGCGCTTTCAGTTTTGCGCGAATGCTGCCATATATCCACGGTTTCTGGTTTGGGTAGGTTTTAATAGTCACCGTTGGAACAACATCCCTATAAGCGTCAATGTTATTCTCAGAGGCTACCCAGAACATATCCCAGTCCGCGTGATGAAAACAATCTTGAAGCATGGATTCCGATTGGTCAGACCAGCGTTGAATAGACCTCAGCACGGGTACCTACTGTTTGAGTTGAAGTCGTGATCTGATTTGCCGAAGGGAGGGCGGGGGAGGGCCTTGTAGGCATCTCGAAAAGGCGAGTAGCAGTGGTCTAGTGTTTTCCCTAAACGAGTACTACAGTCAATGTGTTGATAGAACTTCGGTAGTGTTCTCCTCAAATTTGCTTTGTTAAAATACCCAGCTACAATAAATGCGGCCTCAGGATATGTGGTATCCAGTTTGCATAAAGTCCAGTGAAGTTCCTTGAGGGCCGTCGTGGTATCGGCTTGAGGGGGAATATACACAGCTGTGACTATAACCGAAGAGAATTCTCTTGGGAGGTATTACGGTACTGCAGCAGACCCCTGTGCTCCTCTTAAAAATGTGTGTTATATCTTGTGGGAGCAAAGCGGAAAACTAAATAAAGTAATATTCTATTCTATTTTTTTAATTTTCTTTCGTAGTCTATTCCATTCTATATGGGGAATAGGGTGTCATATGGAATACATCCCACCATGTTCCACGTTACCTGTCTGCAGGACCTCCTGGTCTGACGTATGTTACCACAAGGGGGCGAGCTTTGTTCCAGTCTTCGTGTGAGCCCCCTGAAACATCACATAAAACAGACCGCTTGAGGAAGTGGTTTGGTAATACAGTCATCACTTTTAATAGGGCATCTGCCTGACCAACATCGATTTGGTCCTGTGTGGCTCAGTTGGTAGAGCATGGTGCTTGCAACGCCAAGGATCGTGGGTTCGATTCCCACCGGGGCCACCCACATGAAAAATGTATTCACACATGACTGTAAGTTGGACAAAGCATCTGCTAAATGGCATATATTATATTATATACAGTATATTCATTTGCATGAAAACTATTGTCTAATAAAAGTATGCATTGAAGAATCTCAAGAATATTTGTGTTGAAGAATAATTACTCAGTTTGGCTAATCTTTTCTGACATCCACAGTTAAAACAGATTTTCCATGCTAACTGTGCTGTAAATATTGGATTGATTTCCCTACAGCCTAAATTACTTTGTCTTTTATTGATCTGTGGATTGCGTTGTTAAGAAATTAGCATTTCCAATTGGTGGACTGCTGAGGCTAGCTTAAATTAATTTGAGTGTTCTCATTTATGGGTCAGCTGTGACTGGAACACAATCAACCATGACTGTAGTGGAAACGGGAGGGTACTAGGTTTGTCTGTGTATATCAGGGGTGTCAAACTCATTCCACGGAGGGCCGAGTGTCTGCGGGTTTTTGGTTTTTCCATTCAATTAAGACCTAGACAACCAGGTGAGGGGAGTTCCTTACTAATTAGTGACCTTAATTCATCAATCAAGTACAAGGGGTGGAGCAAAAACCCGCAGACACTCGGCCCTCCGTGGAATGAGTTTGACACATGTGTAATGAATGGATAGGCTGCATCCCAAATGGCACCCTATTCCCTACATAGTGCACTACTTTTGACCAGAGCCCTATATAGGGAGCCATTTCAGACGCAGCCTGCGTAATGAATGCATAGTGTAGTACCTCTCATGACAAAGCCGAAGCTGGTGCCTTCTTTGTGCAAACATATCTCCATTGTCTTGGAAATCACGCCTGAGGTACTGTCTGGTGCTGGGGGGTGAGAGAGAGAGAGAGAGAGAGAGAGAGAGAGAGAGAGAGAGAGAGAGAGAGAGAGAGAGAGAGAGAGAGAGAGAGAGAGAGAGAGAGAGAGAGAGAGAGAGAGAGAGAGAGAGAGAGAGAGAGAGAGAGAGAGAGAGAGAGAGAGAGAGAGAGAGAGAGAGAGAGAGAGAGAGAGAGAGAGAGAGAGAGAGAGAGAGAGAGAGAGAGAGAGAGAGAGAGAGAGAGAGAGAGAGAGAGAGAGAGAGAGAGAGAGAGAGAGAGAGATACAGGAAGGGAGAGGCTTATAAATGATGTCACCACCATTAAATCACAGGTTTTACTGGGCTCGCTACCAGGAACCAGCGGACAGCAAAGATAAATAGACAGATTCATTATTACAAATCACAAAGGTCAGGCAGATTCGGTTAGGCTTGTAAAGTTCAATTGGCTGTGTTAACTGTCTGTTTTACTACAATGGAAGGTCAGGGAACACACTGGCGTCTTACTGGCAACCCTAATGTCAGACTGGCAGACCACGTGACCTGAGCAGGTCAAACTCTAGGCAGAAGGTGATAACTGGGACCTGTAGTTTTTCCCTGAGCAGGTCATGTGGTTGAGAAAACTCACATTACCGCCAAGTTCCAGATTGACCCCTGGTCCCTGCCCCTGGTCCCTGCCCCCCGGGCACTCCTATAGACCCGAGTTTAGATATCAGGAGATTAGATTGGTAGTATTAGCAGTATGGTAAAAGATCCAGCTCGGCCTTTGATAGGATAGGTGGCATTTCACCATATTCTTGGGACAAATCCAATCCTTTCCTACAGATGTGCCTAGCAGGTATAGGAGCTAGGGGTGGAGTTTGAATTCAGACTACAACCCAAGAACAATAATCAGCCTCCTACCTGATGGGGGCAGTTCATACTCCACTTCAAGCACCACTCGCTCTCCCACGTTCTTCAACAGACTGATGATCTCTTCATGTCTCAGCTTGGTCAGGTTGATACCATTCACCGACTTAATGTAGTCGCCCACGTTCAACTGATCACTCCTAGGACAGGAACATAAAGACATAAATAAAACATAAATTATCTATATGATTATCATATCATTATATCAATTTACATCAGCTTGGTCAGGTTGATACCGTTGACTGACTTGACTCATTAGACAGGACCATAGATACAACATTATCTAGCTGATAATTATAGATCCCACCTTTCATTAAACCTATAGGATTCAGGATCTACGACAGATGAATAACATGACGTTGGTTCAAATCTACTCTCTTAAACATAATTTCAAATCAATACTTTCCTAATCGATAACAATCAAACTCTGTAGTTTGGCAACTAGTTTGGGAGAAAACACATTTCAGGACAAAAATTATATTCCATCTATTCTACAACACAACATTCTGGTTCCGAGTTCCACACAGACAAACAGATAGGACCAGACTGAGAGTTAATCAACGTGTTCTGAGTGCCAGATAGATCAATTGTGGTTTGAAGTATTCAAGGCTGACTCCACAGGAAAATTGTTTTTGATGTTGGGTTTCTTATAATAGCATTGTGAGGTCGAGTAGTACATGTAGGTAGAGAGTTTGAGAAAGGAGAGAGTTTGTCAACAAGTAGAGAGAGTGTCAATCAAATACCCCATGTTACAAAGCCTACCCCTATACCACCGTACGACTGTGATAAATAATACATTACATTTTGTTTGAAATATAGGTCTACCTACAGTGGGGGAAAAAAGTATTTAGTCAGCCACCAATTGTGCAAGTTCTCCCACTTAAAAAGATGAGAGAGGCCTGTAATTTTCATCATAGGTACACGTCAACTATGACAGACAAAATGAGAAAAAAACATCCAGAAAATCACATTGTAGGATTTTTTATGAATTTATTTGCAAATTATGGTGGAAAATAAGTATTTGGTCAATAACAAAAGTTTCTCAATACTTTGTTATATACCCTTTGTTGGCAATGACACAGGTCAAACGTTTTCTGTAAGTCTTCACAAGGTTTTCACACACTGTTGCTGGTATTTTGGCCCATTCCTCCATGCAGATCTCCTCTAGAGCAGTGATGTTTTGGGGCTGTCGCTGGGCAACACAGACTTTCAACTCCCCTCCAAAGATTTTCTATGGGGTTGAGATCTGGAGACTGGCTAGGCCACTCCAGGACCTTGAAATGCTTCTTACGAAGCCACTCCTTCGTTGCCCGGGCGGTGTGTTTGGGATCATTGTCATGCTGAAAGACCCAGCCACGTTTCATCTTCAATGCCCTTGCTGATGGAAGGAGGTTTTCACTCAAAATCTCACGATACATGGCCCCATTCATTCTTTCCTTTACACGGATCAGTCGTCCTGGTCCCTTTGCAGAAAAACAGCCCCAAAGCATGATGTTTCCACCCCCATGCTTCACAGTAGGTATGGTGTTCTTTGGATGCAACTCAGCATTCTTTGTCCTCCAAACACGACGAGTTGAGTTTTTACCAAAAAGTTATATTTTGGTTTCATCTGACCATATGACATTCTCCCAATCCTCTTCTGGATCATCCAAATGCACTCTAGCAAACTTTAGACAGGCCTGGACATGTACTGGCTTAAGCAGGGGGACACGTCTGGCACTGCAGGATTTGAGTCCCTGGTGGCATAGTGTGTTACTGATGGTAGGCTTTGTTACTTTGGTCCCAGCTCTCTGCAGGTCAATCACTAGGTCCCCCGTGTGGTTCTGGGATTTTTGCTCACCGTTCTTGTGATCATTTTGACCCCACGGGGTGAGATCTTGCATGGAGCCCCAGATCGAGGGAGATTATCAGTGGTCTTGTATGTCTTCCATTTCCTAATAATTGCTCCCACAGTTGATTTCTTCAAACCAAGCTGCTTACCTATTGCAGATTCAGTCTTCCCAGACTGGTGCAGGTCTACAATTTTGTTTCTGGTGTCCTTTGACAGCTCTTTGGTCTTGGCCATAGTGGAGTTTGGAGTGTGACTGTTTGAGGTTGTGGACAGGTGTCTTTTATACTGATAACAAGTTCAAACAGGTGCCATTAATACAGGTAACGAGTGGAGGACAGAGGAGCCTCTTAAAGAAGAAGTTACAGGTCTGTGAGATCCAGAAATCTTGCTTGTTTGTAGGTGACCAAATACTTATTTTCCACCATAATGTGCAAATTAATTAATTAAAAATCCTACAATGTGATTTTCTGGATTTTTTTTCCTCAATTTGTCTGTCATAGTTGACGTGTACCTATGATGAAAATGACAGGCCTCTCTCATCTTTTTAAGTGGGAGAACTTGCACAATTGGTGGCTGACTAAATACTTTTTTTCCCCACTGTATATGATGTAGCAAGCTACTTAATGTTGGAAATGAAAACAGAAAGTCTTCTCATACACCCACTAGATTAAAGGACTTCTCATACACCCACTAGATTAAAGGACTTCTCATACACCCACTAGATTAAAGGACTTCTCATACACCCACTAGATTAAAGGACTTCTCATACACCCACTAGATTAAAGGACTTCTCATACACCCACTAGATTAAAGGACTTCTCATACACCCACTAGATTAAAGGACTTCTGATATACCCACTAGATTAAAGGACTTCTCATACACCCACTAGATTAAAGGACTTCTGATATACCCACTAGATTAAAGGACTTCTCATACACCCACTAGATTAAAGGACTTCTCATACACCCACTAGATTAAAGGACTTCTCATACACCCACTAGATTAAAGGACTTCTCATACACCCACTAGATTAAAGGACTTCTCATACACTCACTAGATTAAAGGACTTCTCAAACACCCACTAGATTAAAGGACTTTATCATACACCCACTAGATTAAAGGACTTCTCATACACCCACTAGATTAAAGGACTTCTGATATACCCACTAGATTAAAGGACTTCTCATACACCCACTAGATTAAAGGACTTCTCATACACCCACTAGATTAAAGGACTTCTCATACACCCACTAGATTAAAGGACTTCTGATATACCCACTAGATTAAAGGACTTCTCATATCCCCACTAGATTAAAGGACTTCTCATATCCCCACTAGATTAAATGACTTCTCATACACCCACTAGATTAAAGGACTTCTCATACACCCAATAGATTAAAGGACTTCTCATACACCCACTAGATTAAAGGACTTCTCATACAACCACTAGATTAAAGGACTTCTCATACACCCACTAGATTAAAGGACTTCTCATACACCCACTAGATTAAAGGACTTCTGATATACCCACTAGATTAAAGGACTTCTCATACACCCACTAGATTAAAGGACTTCTCATACACCCACTAGATTAAAGGACCTCTAATACACCCACTAGATTAAAGGACTTCTCATACACCCACTAGATTAAAGGACTTCTCATACACCCACTAGAGATGAAAGTGTTGACAGATACACATGCTGCCAGTCATGAGATTAATTCAGACTTTTACATGTCCCACTTTCTTTATTCAGAGTCAGACAGCTTTGGATAAAAGCCACTTTCTATATAAATTGTCCAGCTAAGGTTCAAGCAGAGCAGCTCAACCGTAAGTCTCCTACGGGGAACGCCTTCTTTAAAAAGACAAGACAGGTCGGTCAGTAGCTTTACACATAATGACATAAGACTATGCGCGCCTATTTTTAGCGTCATCATCCTAGTCCTTAAACATTCCTTTGGAACTCTGCCTTCTAGTGAAAGGAAACGTCAGATGGTTCTTCCTACACCAGGGCCTGATTGGCTGATCCAGCATGGACTGCATCTGTGGCTGCGAATGGTGGCTGAGGGGGATGGAGGTCTAGGCGCTAGTCAAGGAACACGTTGTCCTGTACTGAGGCTGCATGAATGCACATTCAGTAAAAGTGAGGGAATGGTGGTCTAGCAGAGTGGAAGGATTTGTTTTATTTTATATACATTCAAGTGGGAACTGACAGCGGTTTAGCAACATAAAATATTTTTAAAAACCCTCTTAATATTTTATTTTATACATATTCTGAGAAGTGAAAATTCTGTAGCAATGTAGAGTGGGAAAGCGGCCATGCGTTTGGAAAATTGATAGACACTGCAGAAAATAAAACATAATAAAAACGTCTCAGTCTTTTCCAAGGGGGCTGCGTTCAGTACGTTTTTTACGTTCTGGAACGTTCAATTGAACGGAAAACGTTGTCAGCATGGCCACTACCCTTTAAATAAGTCACTCATTGCTTCAAGCCAAACCTCGCCACAACCACCAAAACGGGAGCAAACGTACCTCAAAGTCTATTCAAGAACTTACAAGAACATTTTTTGGAAAACGTGTCGTTCAGTACAAACCGTTCTACAACGTAGCAAACGTTCAAGCGAACTGAACGCACCTCAGGGCCGGACTCTACACAGACCGGTGTGCCATAGCCAATCAGAGCTATGGTAGGCCTATACGCAAATAAGCCATTTGCCACACGGGCCTGCCATCATTCACTTTGAGCTGGACTGTGTGTTTACAGTTAGTAGCAACAGCGCAACTTTTGAACATTAGAAAGCATTCGCCAAAAGCCACAAAATACACCTGAATGGATTTCTGCAAATATGTAAATACCATGAGTCCTTTTACATTTGGGAACTTTACAGTCCTATAGGCTCTGTCCCTCAGTTGCCTATGCACATCAACAACAAGATCAACAACTCATGTTAGCCAGAGCGAGATGAGCTCAAATCTAAAGAGGGAACAGTAGATAAACCCCCTCAAACTTCTTTAGCTTGTAGTTGGCCCGTTAAAATTGCACTGATAAACGATGGGGAATACTAGCCTGTTCGTCCTTCGGCAGCTTGTCTGCCAATGCATGCTTCTCCCAACCCACGTTTTGACAACTGAATGGGAACTTGCCCGTCTGCCCTCCCATTTGATCGATGCCAAATACATTTCATTGACAACTAAGAGCTACGCTAACTGTCGATAGCAGTCTTTCAAGTTTAGTATAGCTAGCTATATGATTCACGTTTCTTGCTAGCTAACCAAATGATACCTGCACCTCTAGCTGTAGCAACAGAAAAACGATATGGGGGTGAAAAAGTCGGCCACTCACCAAAGGACATGACATCCTTCCAACGTTAGGCTCGGTGCTTTTAGATCGCTAAATAAATAGATACGCTAGCCTATTAGCCACGTTATGACTGACTTGTGATCATTGACTTTGCTAGTTTGATTGTATTGACATTCACAGCCTTGGTTACGTTGGTCAATTTGTTTTGTCAAAAATATTGAGTCATTGAAACTGAAAAAAGTGCATCCCGAAGGGCTGGTTGCAGCGAAAAATATACCAGGCCAGCTGTGATTTAAAACCTGATAGCAATATTTGTAGGACAACCAAGAAATGTATTGGTGAATTAGCTATGTGAATCATGCATTGAACTGCATCCATCTATTCTGCCAACAATGGCTTTACTGTACGTCATTGAACTTTAAGTTGGTTTTGTAGCATCAACTGGGAATTCGATTTATTTGACTGATATTATGATTGTCTGTTTGTTTCATAGCGGCAAGGTAGTTAAACTGCTGTCAGTTCCATTTTAATGGACAATAAAGGTTTCTAGTCTATTCTAGGCAGAAAACATGTAGTGCTGTCTTACGTACACTGAATATACCAAACATATTAGGATCACCTTCCTAATATTGAGTTGCACCCACCCTCTTTTGCCCTCAGAACAGCCTCAATTCGCCAGGCATGGACTCTATAAGGTGTCGAAAGCTGTCTCATGTTGACTCCATTGCTTCCCACAGTTGTGTCAAGTTGGCTGGATGTCCTTTGGGTGGTGGACCATTCTTGATACACACGGGGAAACTGTTGAGCGTGAAAAACCCAGCAGTGTTGCAGCTCTTGACACAAACCGGTGCGCCTGGCACCTACTACCATACCCCGTTCAAAGGCACTTACATTTTTGCCCATTCACCCTCTGAATGGCACACATACACAATCCATGTCTCAATTCTCTCAAGGTTTAAAAATCCTTCTTTAACCTGTCTCCTCCCCTTCATCTACACTGATTTAAGTGGGTTTAACAAGTAACATCAATAAGGGATCATATCTTTCAGCTGGATTCACCTGGTCAGTCTATGTCATGGAAAGTGCAGGTGTTCTTAATGTTTTGTATACTCAGTGTATGAAAGAGCTGCTCTCTCTCTCTCCTGTGTGTTTTGGTGGAGAATGGAGATCTCACCTGGCCATTGCTTTCGATGTTTTGGGTTGATTAGATACAAAATAATGATATGATAGAATTCCATGATGGTATGAGACAGAGGAACAAGCTAACACATAATAATGGTCTATGCTGGAATACTGTAAACAATAGAGATCTCACCTGGCAGCCAGTCCTCCCGGCCGTAGGTTAGAGACACGGGGCTTTCCATCCTTATCGGTTCCTCCAGAGATGGTGAGGCCCAAGGTGCTGCCTTCCTTCTTAATCAGTTCTACTATCGTCACGCCCCGCAGATCTTCTACCCCAAACACAACCACAAGAACACACAGAAACACAGAGTCAATGGACAGTATACATCATATAGTAACCAAGCCTTCACAACCACAAGAACACACAGAAACACAGAGTCAATGGACAGTATACATTATAGGGTGCCTTCGGAAAGTATTCAGACCCCTTGACTTTTTCCACATTTTGTTACGTTACAGCCTTATTCTAAAATGGATTCAATAAAACATTTTCCTCAACAATCTACACACAATACCCCATAATGAAAAAGTGAAAACAGGTTTTTAGACAGAAATACCTTATTCAGACCCTTTGCTATAAGACTCGAAATTGAGCTCAGGTGCATCCTTTTTTCCACAACTTCATTGGAGTCCACTTGTGGTAAATTCAATTGATTGGACATGATTTGGAAAGGCACACAACGGTCTATATAAGGTCCCACAGTTGACAGTGCATGTCAGAGCAAAACCCAAGCCATGAGGTCAAAATAATTGTCCGTAGAGCTCCGAGACAGGATTGTGTCGAGGCACAACCATTTCTGCCGCATTGAAGGTCCCCAAGAACACAGTGGCCTCCATCATTCTTAAATGGAAGATGTTTGGAACCACTAAGACTCTTCCTAGAGCTGGCCGCCCAGCCAAACTGAGAAATCGGGGGAGAAGGGTTTTGGTCAGGGAGGTGACCAAGAACCTGATGGTCACTCTGACAGAGCTCTAGAGTTCCTCTGTGGAGATGGGAGAACCTTCCAGAAGGTCAACCATCTCTGCAGCACTCCACCAATCAGGCCTTTATGGTAGAGTGGCCAGACGGAAGCCACTCCTCAGTAAAAGGCACATGACAGCCCGCTTGGAGTTTGCCAAAAGACACCTAAAGACTCTCAGACCATGAGAAACAAAATGTTCTGGTCTGATGAAACCATGATTATACTGTTATGGCTATTTGAAGAATCTCAAATATAAAATACATTTGGATTTGTTTAACACATTTTTGGTTACTACATGATTCCATATGTGTTATTTCATAGTTTTGATGTCTTCACTATTATTTTTCAATGTAGAAAATAGTAAAAATAAAGAAAAACCCTGGAATGAGTAGGTGTGTCCAAACTTCTGACTGGTAGTGTACGTGTAGGTAGGGGTAAAGTGACTATGCATAGATAATAAACAGCGAGTAGCAGCAGCGTACAAACAAATAATAATACAAAATAAAGGGGGATTCAATGCAAATAGTCCAAGGTAGACATTTGATTAGCTGTTCAGCAGTCTTATGGGGGTATAAGCTGTTAAGAAGCGTTTTGGACCTAGATTTGGCGCTCCGGTACCGCTTGCCGTGCGGTAGCAGAGAGAACAGTCTATGACTAGGGTGGCTGGAGTCTTTTGGTAATTTTTAGGGCCTTCCCTAAAAATGTGTTTAGATTTTTTCATGAGCTCTGCTTAGTTTTTTGCGCAGGCTGTACACACTTCATCAGTCTCTCATTCACAATTTGACAAGCACTTGATAATGCCTCGAATATCCTGGTGGCATCCCCTTTGTGTGGCCATAATACACCCTTTTGCAACCACTAGCATTAAAAAAAATGAGGCTACCGCAACAGATTAGAACATTTAGCTTAAAATGTGATAAACCAATAGGCTATTTCTTCACATTATAAGCGCAGCAATGCGCACACGGCAGTAGACTATAAGCGCTAGTGTTCCATTAGCGGGAAAACACAATTATAAAAAGTGACCGCAACTGCGATTATGCATGTAATGCTTTTATTATAAAGGTGCATTTTTATGGTGAAAATGATTTCCCCCAAACTTGAAACTCACACGCTGCTTACAAACCTTATTAAAACATATAGGCCTACGGGCTAGGCTACATGAGGTGTGCGACTATGATTCGAAAAAGGCATTGTTTCTTTCTGTCACGCCCTGACTCAGGGGACTCTTATATGTTGAGTCAGGGTGTGTATATTCTTTGTTGTGTATGTTCTATGTTGTATTATCTAGTATGTGTATTTCTATGTTGGCCAGTGTGGTTCCCAATCAGAGGCAGCTGTCGCTGGTTGTCTCTGATTGGGGACCATACTTAGGCAGCCTATTGGCACTGTCTAGTTGTGGGATCTTGTTCCGGGTAAGGTTCGTTGTATGTACAACCTTAGGACTTCACGTTTCGTTTCCGTTGTTGTTTTGTCGTGTGTTTATTACGTTTAATAAACATGTGCGTATATCACGCTGCGCCTTGGTCTGACCCGTCATTCAACGAACGTGACACTTTCCTTATGCTGGGCATCATTCAAGTGATAGGCTAATATTGTCAACCATCAGACTATTCTTGATTTAATATTGTCTTTACATATACTAAATAATGTATGTGTGACATTTTTTATGATTTTGAACAGACCATTATCATGCACCTGTCTCGAAACTGGGGCAGGGGAAAAAATACATATATCATTTATGCACATCAATAGTGAATGGAGGAGGCTTTTCCCGTGGATCATTTTCATGCCAGCCAGGTAGGCTATACTCCTGTTGTAAATATAAGCAATGTGCTTAATATTAGGAAAGTTGAGAAATACATATAGTAGGCCTAGCCTATAGAAAGCTGATTGGATCCTCCTCTTTTTAATAGAGGCCATCACTCTGTTTTCTCTCACAATTGCATAGCCTATAGAAATGTTGCGCAACATGAGCTCATGGGTTCTCATTAATTGATTAGATTTTCGAATACATTTGCATTGATGTCAGAGTGATTACAGGGACAATAGAGTGCTGAGTACCAGGCAGTTAGCAAGTTTGGTTGGCTATTAATGACCATCAGCAGCATCAGAGCTTGGAGAAGCCTAATTACCGTGACTAAACAGTCACGTGGAATTTGACTGCCTTCATGACTCGTGACTGCCGGTGTGGCGGTAATACGGTCACCACAACAGCCCCAATAACAACACACTATAATTATACCACTTCACATTTAGCCTCGGGACACAGTCTGAACTTAAAGCACCGTGAAATGTTGAATTTGAGATGAAATACTGTGTTGAAATACAAGCTGGTGCTAGTCTAGAGGATTCCATTTTAAATCACAATGTATATGGTGAACGTTATACTTCTTCAAATATTACATATTTTGACGTTCAGCACCGTAAGAGCGTAACACGGCTCTCTTTTATCATAATGAGTTAGGTAGTATTTCTGTACAGCAGTCATGGTTCTGGAAGGACAGAGCACTGTGTTCTGACACAACTGCTGAAGAAAGAAGACATCCTGTATGTTTGATGTTACCCCCCACTATACATCAAGCTAATTACAGTTATCATCCCACAACACTTTGCAACATGAAAATAAGAGGAAGAGCGAACCACGACCAGGGAGTATGAGCAGCAGAATACAGACTCCCCATCATCATCATCATCATCATCTACATGCTTTAGTTTAGAACTTGGCATGGTGCGCAGTGTAGTGTAATGTAGTGTGTACTCTCTAGGGCAGAAGCAAGCCATCCCTGCTAAGAGAGAGAGAGAGAGAGAGAGAGAGAGAGAGAGAGAGAGAGAGAGAGAGAGAGAGAGAGAGAGAGAGAGAGAGAGAGAGAGAGAGAGAGAGAGAGAGAGAGAGAGAGATACCAGAGAGAGAGAGAGATACCAGAGAGAGAGAGAGATCAGAGAGAGAGACCAGAGAAAGAGAGAGAGAGAGAAAGAGACCAGAGAGAGAGAACAGAGAGAGAGAGGCCAGAGAGAGAGACCAGAGACAAAGAGAGACCAGACAGAGTGAGAGACCAGAGAGAGGGACCGGAGAGAGAGAGAGACAACAGAGAAATCAGACAGAGAGAGACACCAGAGAAAAAGAGAGACCAGAGAGAGAGACCAGAGAGAGAGAGACCAGAGAGAGAGAGACCAGAGAGAGAGATATGAGAGAGAGATACCAGAGAGCGAGACCAGAGAAAGAGACCAGAGAGAAGGAGACCAGAGAGAGACCAGAAAGAGAAAGAGACCAGAGAGAGAGCAGAGAGAGACCAGAAAGAGAGACCAGAAAGAGAGAGACCAGAGAGAGAGACCAGAGAGAGAGAGAGACGAGAGAGAAATCAGACTGAGAGAGACCAGAGAGAGAGAGAGAGAGACCAGAGAGAGACCAGAGAGAAAGAGACCAGAGAGAGAGACCAGAGAGAGATCAGAGAGAAAGAGACCAGAGAGAGAGAGAAAAGAGAGAGAGACCAGAGAGAGAGAAACCAGAGAGAAAGAGACCAGAGAGAGAGAGAGAGAGACCAGACAGAGACAGACCAGAGAGAGAGGGAGGGAGACCAGAGAGAGCGAGAGAGACCAGAGAGAGAGATACCAGACAGAGAGGGAGACTAGAGAGAGAGAGACCAGAGAAAAAGAGAGACCAGAGAGAAAGAGACCAGAGAAAAAGAGAGACCAGAGAGAAAGAGACCAGAGAAAAGAGAGACCAGAGAGAAAGAGACCCAGAGAGAGAGAGAACAGAGAGAAAGAGACCAGAGAAAGAGACCAGAGAGAGAGAGACCAGAGAGAAAGAGACCAGAGAGAGAGAGAACAGAGAGAAAGAGACCAGAGAAAAAGAGAGACCAGAGAGAAAGAGACCAGGGAGAGAGAGAGAGGGACCAGAGAAAAAGAGACCAGAGAAAAAGAGAGACCAGAGAGAAAGAGACCAGGGAGAGAGAGAGGGACCAGAGAGAAAGAGACCAGAGAGAGAGAGACCAGAGAGAGAGAGAGGGACCAGAGAGAAAGAGACCAGAGAGAGAGAGACCAGAGAGAGAGAGACCAAGAGAGAGAGAAAGAGAGAGAAGAGAGAGAGAGAACAGAGAGCGAGAGACCAGAGAGAGAGAAACCAGAGAGAAAGAGACCAGAGAGAGAAAGAGACCAGAGAGCGAAAGAGACCAGAGAGAGAGAGAGACCAGACAGAGAGACCAGAGAGAGAGAGACCAGAGAGAGAGAGCTGTGAGGTGTGGAGCAAGAGATAAATAGACTCGAGAGAGAGAGAGAGCAGAGAGAGAGAGCTGTGAGGTGTGGAGCCAGAGATAAATAGACTAGAGAGAGAGAGAGAGCAGAGAGAGAGAGCTGTGAGGTGTGGAGCCAGAGAGAAAGAGACTAGAGTGAGATCAAGAGCAGAGAGAGAGAGCTGTGAGTTGTGGAGCCAGAGAGAAAGAGACTAGAGAGAGAGCGAGAGCAGAGAGAGAGAGCTGTGAGGTGTGGAGCCAGAGAGAAAGAGACTAGAGAGAGAAAGAGCTGTGAGGTGTGGAGCCATAGAGAAATAGACTAGAGAGAGAGAGAGATGAACTGCAAAGCCAAAGAGCCAGAGAAACCAGAGAAAGAAACTAAGAGAGTGAAAGACAACTGTCAGCTATGGAGAGCCAGTGAGAAAGATACCAGGGAGAGACCAGAGACATACCAGAGAGACCAGAAAGAGACCAGAGAGAGAGAGAGAGCTGAGATGAGCAGCCGGAGAGTAAAGGAACTCAGTAGTCTACCTGGGATACTCTGTCTCCTGGCGGTCAGGGAATTGTCTGTCCCTTGTGAATCCTTGTTCCCTTTAGAGTAAGGACCATCATCTGGAAGGAAGGGGCAGAAAACAGGGCTATTATAGGGCTGTGTCTCAAATAACACCCTATTCCCTATGTAGTGCACTGCCGTTGACCAGAGACACAACCTAGTCTATTCCAAATGTAGTGCACTGCTGTTGACCATAGCCCAACATATCCAATTCAAAATGCAGTGCACTACTTTCGACTGGAGTCCCATCCTAATCCTGATGTAGTGCCCTACTTTTTAGCCCATCCTGGACTGCACTATAATGTAGTGCACTACATGAGATATAGCGTGCTATTTGAGACGCAGACGTAGAGTAGCAGGCCATCTACTGGCCCATTAGACTAGATGGTGGTGACATGAGATAGATGACCAGATGGTGGATGGCACTGCACTATAGGTGTTGCTATTTCAACATGCTTGGGGTGAGAAATTGGGTTTATGGTATTATGATATTGCGGTAATGTATCATGTTGCCAGTGTGGTTGCTGTTTCACATATTGGAAGTCTCCAGGATACCCAAATGCAAATCAACAGATGAGATGTTTGGAGAAATTAGTCACATTCCGAGAGAAAAATTAACACATTTAAAATCCAACTAACAAACAGTAAATTATAAACATCTGAAATGAAATATTCCATATCGAATTTGTCATTTATGCATAAAAACCTATTTTGACCAGATAGATTTTTCTCATTTGGATGCATTTTCAGACACTACTCTTTTCAGACTAATTCTCAGACACTACTTTCTTCAGATTAAATCTCCGACACTACTTTCTTCAGATTAATCCTCCGACACTACTCTCTTCAGATTAAATCTCCGACACTACTCTCTTCAGATTAAATCTCCGACACTACTCTCTTCAGATTAAACCTCTGACACTACTCTCTTCAGAATAAACCTCAGACACTATTCTCTTCAGATTAAACCTCAGACTGAACCTACGACACTACTCTCTTCAGATTAAACCTCCGACACTACTCTCTTCAGATTAATCCTACGACACTACTCTCTTCAGATTAATCATCTGACACTACTCTCTTCAGATTAATCCTCTGACACTACTCTCTTCAGATTAATCCTCCGACACTACTCTCTTCAGATTAATCCTCTGACACTACTCTCTTCAGATTAATCCTCTGACACTACTCTCTTCAGATTAATCCTCTGACACTACTCTCTTCAGATTAAACCTCAGACACTACCCTCTTCAAATTAAACCTCAGACACTACTCTCTTCAGATTAATCCTACGACACTACTCTCTTCAGATTAATCATCTGACACTACTCTCTTCAGATTAATCCTCTGACACTACTCTCTTCAGATTAATCCTCCGACACTACTCTCTTCAGATTAATCCTCTGACACTACTCTCTTCAGATTAAACCTCCGACGCTACTCTCTTCAGATTAATCCTCTAACACTACTCTCTTCAGATTAAACCTCCGACACTACTCTCTTCAGATTAATCATCTGACACTACTCTCTTCAGATTAATCCTCCGACACTACTCTCTTCAGATTAATCCTCCGACATTACACTTTTCAGATTAAACATCCGACACTACTCTCTTCAGATTAAACCTCCGACACTACTCTCTTCAGATTAATCCTCCAACACTACTCTCTTCAGATTAAACCTCCGACACTACTCTATTCAGATTAATTCTCCAACACTACTCTCTTCAGATTAAACCTCCGACACTACTCTCTTCAGATTAATCCTCCAACACTACTCTCTTCAGATTAAACCTCCGACACTACTCTCTTCAGATTAATTCTCCAACACTACTCTCTTCAGATTAAACCTCAGACACTACTCTTTTCGGATTAAACCTCTGACACTACTCTCTTCAGAATAAACCTCAGACACTATTCTCGTCAGATTAACCCTCAGACTGAACCTACGACACTACTCTCTTCAGATTAATCATCTGACACTACTCTCTTCAGATTAAACCTCCGACACTACTCTCTTCAGATTAATTCTCCAACACTACTCTCTTCAGATTAAACCTCAGACACTACTCTTTTCGGATTAAACCTCTGACACTACTCTCTTCAGAATAAACCTCAGACACTATTCTCGTCAGATTAACCCTCAGACTGAACCTACGACACTACTCTCTTCAGATTAAACCTCCGACACTACTCTCTTCAGATTAATCCTCCGACACTACTCTCTTCAGATTAAACCTCTGACATTACACTTTTCAGATTAAACCTCCGACACTACTCTCTTCAGATTAATTCTCTGACACTACTCTCTTCAGATTAAACCTCCGACACTACTCTCTTCAGAATAAACCTCAGACACTATTCTCTTCAGATTAAACCTCAGACTGAACCTACGACACTACTCTCTTCAGATTAAACCGCCGACACTACTCTCTTCAGATTAATTCTCCAACACTTACTCTCTTCAGATTAAACCGCGACACTACTCTCTTCAGATTAAACCGTCGACACTACTCCTCTTCAGATTAAACCTCAGACTGAACCTACGACACTACTCTCTTCAGATTAAACCTCCGACACTACTCTCTTCAGATGAATCCTCTGACACTACTCTTCAGATTAAAACCTCCGACACTACTCTCTTCAGATTAATCCTCTGACACTACTCTCTTCAGATTAAACCTCAGACACTACTCTCTTCAGATTAATCCTCTGACACTACTCTCTTCAGATTAAACCTCAGACACTACTCTCTTCAGATTCATCCTCTGACACTACTCTCTTTAGATTAATCGTCTGACACTACTCTCTTAAGATTAAACCTCAGACACTACTCTCTTCAGATTAATCCTCTGACACTACTCTCTTCAGATTAATCCTCTGACATTACTCTCTTCAGATTAATCCTCTGACACTACTCTCTTCAGATTATACCTCCGACACTACTTTCTTCAGAATAAACCTCAGACACTACTCTCTTCAGATGAATCCTCTGACACTACTCTCTTCAGATTAATCCTCAGAAACTACTCTCTTCAGATTAATCATCTGACACTACTCTCTTCAGATTAATCCTCTGACACTACTCTCTTCAGATTAATCCTCAGACACTACTCTCTTCAGATTAAACCTCTGACACTTCTCTCTTCAGATTAATCCTCCGACACTACTCTTTTCAGAATAATCATCTGACACTACTCTCTTCAGATGAATCCTCTGACACTACTCTTCAGATTAAACCTCCGACACTACTCTCTTCAGATTAATCCTCTGACACTACTCTCTTCAGATTAAACCTCAGAAACTACTCTCTTCAGATTAATCCTCTGACACTACTATCTTCAGATTAATCCTCTGACACTACTCTCTTCAGATTAAACCTCAGACACTACTCTCTTCAGATTAAACCTCCAACACTACTCTCTTCAGATTAATCCTCCGACACTACTCTTTTCAGAATAATCATCTGACACTACTCTCTTCAGATGAATCCTCTGACACTACTCTTCAGATTAAACCTCAGACACTACTCTCTTCAGATTAATCCTCTGACACTACTCTCTTCAGATGAATCCTCTGACACTACCTCTTCAGATTAAACCTCCGACACTACTCTCTTCAGATTAAACCGCCGACACTACTCTCTTCAGATTAAACCTCAGACTGAACCTCATTCGAACTACTCTCTTCAGATTAAACCTCCGACACTACTCTCTTCAGATGAATCCTCTGACACTACTCTTCAGATTAAACCTCCGACACTACTCTCTTCAGATTAATCCTCTGACACTACTCTCTTCAGATTAAACCTCAGACACTACTCTCTTCAGATTAATCCTCTGACACTACTCTCTTCAGATTAAACCTCAGACACTACTCTCTTCAGATTAATCCTCTGACACTACTTCTCTCTTCAGATTAATCCTCTGACACTACTCTCTTCAGATTAAACCTCAGACACTACTCTCTTCAGATTAAACCTCCGACACTACTCTCTTCAGATTAATCCTCCCGACACTACTCTTTTCAGAATAATCATCTGACACTACTCTCTTCAGATGAATCCTCTGACACTACTCTTCAGATTAAACCTCACACTACTTCTCTTCAGATTAATCCTCTGACACTACTCTCTTCAGATTAATCCTCTGACACTACTCTCTTCAGATTAATCCTCTGACACTACTCTCTTTAGATTAATCGTCTGACACTACTCTCTTCAGATTAAACCTCAGACACTACTCTCTTCAGATTAATCCTCTGACACTACTCTCTTCAGATTAAACCTCAGACACTACTCTCTTCAGATTAATCATCTGACACTACTATCTTCAGATTAATCCTCTGACACTACTCTCTTCAGATTAAACCTCAGACACTACTCTCTTCAGATTAAACCTCCGACACTACTCTCTTCAGATTAATCCTCCGACACTACTCTTTTCAGAATAATCATCTGACACTACTCTCTTCAGATGAATCCTCTGACACTACTCTTCAGATTAAATCTCAGACACTACTCTCTTCAGATTAATCCTCTGACACTACTCTCTTCAGATGAATCCTCTGACACTACTCTCTTCAGATTAATCCTCAGACACTACTCTCTTCAGATTAATCATCTGACACTCTCTCTTCAGATTAATCCTCAGACACTACTCTCTTCAGATTAATCCTCTGACACTACTCTCTTCAGATTAATCCTCGCACTCTCTTCAGATTAATCCTCTGACACTATTCTCTTCAGATTAAACCTCTGACACTACTCTCTTCAGATTAAACCTCTGACACTACTCTCTTCAGATTAATCCTCCGACACTACTCTCTTCAGATTAAACCTCCGACACTACTCTCTTCAGATTAATCCTCTGACACTACTCTCTTCAGATTAAACCTCAGACACTCCTCTTCAGATTAATCCTCTGACACTACTCTCTTCAGATTAATTCTCCAACACTACTTCTCTTCAGATTAATCCTCTGACACTACTCTCTTCAGATTAAACCTCAGACACTACTCTCTTCAGATTAATCCTCTGACACTACTCTCTTCAGATTAATTCTCCAACACTACTCTCTTCAGATTAATCCTCTGACACTACTCTCTTCAGATTAAACCTCAGACACTACTCTCTTCAGATTAATCCTCTGACACTACTTCTCTTCAGATTAAACCTCAGACACTACTCTCTTCAGATTAATCCTCTGATACTACTCTCTTCAGATTAAACCTCAGACACTACTCTCTTCAGATTAATCCTCTGACACTACTCCTCTTCAGATTAAACCTCAGACACTACTCTCTTCAGATTCATCCTCTGACACTACTCTCTTTAGATTAATCGCCGACACTACTCTCTTAAGATTAAACCTCAGACACTACTCTCTTCAGATTAATCCTCTGACACTACTCTCTTCAGATTAATCCTCTGACACTATCTCTCTTCAGATTAATCCTCTGACACTACTCTCTTCAGATTATACCTCCGACACTACTTTCTTCAGAATAAACCTCAGACACTACTCTCTTCAGATGAATCCTCTGACACTACTCTCTTCAGATTAATCCTCAGACACTACTCTCTTCAGATTAATCATCTGACACTACTCTCTTCAGATTAATCCTCTGACACTATTTTCTCTCTTCAGATTAATCCTCAGACACTACTCTCTTCAGATTAAACCTCTGACACTTCTCTCTTCAGATTAATCCTCCGACATTACTCTTTCAGAATAATCATCTGACACTACTCTCTTCAGATGAATCCTCTGACACTACTCTCTTCAGATTAAACCTCCGACACTACTCTTCAGATTAATCCTCTGACACTATTCTCTCTTCAGATTAAACCTCAGACACTACTTCTCTTCAGATTAATCTCTGACACTACTATCTTCAGATTAATCCTCTGACACTACTCTCTTCAGATTAAACCTCAGACACTACTCTCTTCAGATTAAACCTCCGACATTACTCTCTTCAGATTAATCCTCCACACTACTCTTTTCAGAATAATCATCTGACACTACTCTCTTCAGATGAATCCTCTGACACTACTCTTCAGATTAAAACCTCAGACACTACTCTCTTCAGATTAATCCTCTGACACTACTCCTTCAGATGAATCCTCTGACACTACTCTCTTCAGATTAAACCTCCACGACTACTCTTTCAGATTAAACCGTCAGACACTACTTCTCTCTTCAGATTAAACCTCAGACCGAACCTACATACACTCCTTCAGATTAAACCTCCGATACTACTCTCTTCAGATGAATCCTCTGATACACTCTCTTCAGATTAAACCTCAGACACTACTCTCTTCAGATTAAACCTCGGACACTACTCTCTTCAGATTAATCCTCCGACACTACTCTTTTCAGAATAATCATCTGACACTACTCTCTTCAGATGAATCCTCTGACACTACTCTTCAGATTAAACCTCAGACACTACTCTTCAGATTAATCCTCTGACACTACCTCCTTCAGATGAATCCTCTGACACTACTCTCTTCAGATTAAAACCTCCGATATTACTCTCTTCAGATTAAACGACACTCTCTTTCAGATTAAACCTCAGACTGAACTCGACACTACTCTCTTCAGATTAAACCTCCACATTACTCTCTTCAGATGAATCCTCTGAACTACTCTTCAGATTAAAACCTCCGACATACCTCTTCAGATTAATCCTCTGACACTACTCTCTTCAGATTAAACCTCAGACACTACTCTCTTCAGATTAATCCTCTGACACTACTCTCTTCAGATTAAACCTCAGACACTACTCTCTTTCAGATTAATCCTCTGACACTACTCTCTTTCAGATTAATCCTCTGACACTACTCTCTTCAGATTAAACCTCAGACACTACTCTCTTCAGATTAAACCTCCGATACTACTCTCTTCAGATTAATCCTCCGAGCACTACTCTTTTTCAGAATAATTCATCTGACACTACTCTCTTCAGATGAATCCTCTGACACTACTCTTCAGATTAAACCTCACATTACTCTCTTCAGATTAATCCTCTGACATCTACTCTCTTCAGATTAATCCTCTGACACTACTCTCTTCAGATTAATCCTCTGACATTACTCTCTTTAGATTAATCGCCTGACACTACTCTCTTCAGATTAAACCTCAGACACTACTCTCTTCAGATTAATCCTCTGACACTACTCTCTTCAGATTAATCCTCTGACACTACTCTCTTCAGATTCATCCTCTGACACTACTCTCTTTTAGATTAATCGTCTGACACTACTCTCTTAAGATTAAACCTCAGACACTACTCTCTTCAGATTAATCCTCTGACACTATCTCTCTTCAGATTATACTCTGACACTATCTCTTCAGATTAATCTCTGACACTACTCTCTTCAGATTATACCTCCGACACTACTCTTCAGAATAAAACCTCAGACACTACTCTCTTCAGATGAATCCTGACACACTCTTCAGATTATTCCTCAGACACTTCTCTCTTCAGATTAATCATCGACACTACTCTCTTCAGATTAATCCTCTGACACTACTCTCTTCAGATTAATCCTCAGACACTACTCTTCAGATTAAACCTCTGACACTTCTCTCTTCAGATTAATCCTCCGACACTACTCTTTTCAGAATAATCATCTGACACTACTCTCTTCAGATGAATCCTCTGACACTACTCTTCAGATTAAACCTCCGACACTACTCTCTTCAGATTAATCCTCTGACACTACTCTCTTCAGATTAAAACCTCAGACACTACTCTCTTCAGATTAATCCTCCCCGACACTACTATCTTCAGATTAATCCTCTGACACTACTCTCTTCAGATTAAACCTCAGACACTACTCTCTTCAGATTAAACCTCCGACACTACTCTCTTCAGATTAATCCTCCGACATTACTCTTTTCAGAATAATCATCTGACACTACTCTCTTCAGATGAATCCTCTGACACTACTCTTCAGATTAAATCTCAGACACTACTCTCTTCAGATTAATCCTCTGACACTACTCTCTTCAGATGAATCCTCTGACACTACTTCTTTCAGATTAATCCTCAGACATACTCTCTTCAGATTAATCATCTGACACTACTCTCTTCAGATTAATCCTCAGACACTACTCTCTTCAGATTAATCCTCTGACACTACTCTCTTCAGATTAATCCTCTGGCACTACTCCTCTTCTGATTAATCCTCTGACACTATTCTCTTCAGATTAAACCCGACACTAATCTCTTCAGATTAAACCTCTGACACTACTCTCTTCAGATTAATCCTCCGACACTACTCTCTTCAGATTAAACCTCCGACACTACTCTCTTCAGATTAATCCTCTGACACTACTCTCTTCAGATTAAAACCCAGACACTACTCTCTTCAGATTAATCCTCTGACACTACTCTCTTCAGATTAATTCTCCAACACTACTCTTCAGATTAATCCTCTGACACTACTCTCTTCAGATTGAAACCTCAGACACTACTCTCTTCAGATTAATCCTGACACTACCTCTTCAGATTAATTCTCCAACATTACTCTCTTCAGATTAATCCTCTGACACTATTCTCTTCAGATTAAACCTCAGACACTATCTCTTCAGATTAATCCTCTGACACTACTCTCTTCAGATTAAAACCTCAGACACTACTCTCTTCAGATTAATCCTCTGATACTACTCTCTTCAGATTAAACCTCAGACACTACTCTCTTCAGATTAATCCTCTGACATTACTCTCTTCAGATTAATTCTCCAACACTACTCTCTCTTCAGATTAATCCTCTGACACTTCTCTCTTCAGATTAATTCTCCAACACTACTCTTTCAGATTAATCTCTGACACTACTCTTCAGATTAAAACCTCAGACACTACTCTCTTCAGATTAATCCGACACTACTTCTTCAGATTAATCTCTGGCACTACTTCTTCAGATTAATCCTCGACACTATTCTCTTCAGATTAAACCTCTGACACTACCTCTTCAGATTAAACCTCTGACACTACTCTCTTCAGATTAATCCCTCCGACACTACTCTCTTCAGATTAAAACCTCCGACACTATCTCTCTTCAGATTAATCCCTCTGACACTACTCTCTTCAGATTAAACTCAGACACTACTCTTTTAGATTAATCCTCTGACACTACTCTCTTCAGATTAATTCTCAACATCTCTCTTCAGATTAATCTCTGACATTACTCTCTTCAGATTAAAACGGACACTACTCTCTTTCAGATTAATCCTCTGACACTACTCTCTTCAGATTAATTCTCCAACACTCTCTTTCAGATTAATCCTCTGACACTACTCTCTTCAGATTAAACCTCAGACACTACTCTCTTCAGATTAATCCTCTGACACTACTCTCTTCAGATTAATCCTCGATACTACTCTTTCAGATTAAACCTCGAGACACTACTCTCTTCAGATTAATCCTCTGACACTACTCTCTTCAGATTAATTCTCCAACACTACTCTTCAGATTAATCCTCTGACACTACTCTTCAGATTAAAACCTCAGACACTACTCTCTTCAGATTAATTCCTCTGACACTACTCTCTTCAGATTAATCCTCTGATACTACTCTCTTCAGATTAAACCTCAGACACTACTCTCTTCAGATTAATCCTCTGACACTACTCTTTTCAGATTAATCCTCTGATACTACTCTCTTCAGATTAATCCTCTGACACTACTCTCTTCAGATTAAACCTCAGACACTACTCTCTTTCAGATTAATCCTCTGACACTACTTCTTCAGATTAATCCTCTGACACTACTCTCTTCAGATTAAACCTCAGACACTACTCTCTTCAGATTAAACCTCCGACACTACTCTCTTCAGATTAATCCTCCGACACTACTCTTTTCAGAATAATCATCTGACACTACTCTCTTCAGATGAATCCTCTGACATTACTCTTCTAGATTAAACCTCACACTACTCTCTTCAGATTAATCCTCTGACACTATTTCTCTTCAGATTAATCCCTCTGACACTACTCTCTTCAGATTAATCCTCTGACACTACTCTCTTTAGATTAATCGTCTGACATTTACTCTCTTCAGATTAAACCTCAGACACTACTCTCTTCAGATTAATCCTCTGACTACTACTCTCTTCAGATTAATCCTCTGACACTACTCTCTTCAGATTCATCCTCTGACACTACTCTCTTTAGATTAATCGTCTGACACTACTTCTTAAGATTAAACCTCAGACACTACTCTCTTCAGATTAATCCTCTGACACTACTTCTTCAGATTAATCCTCTGACACTACTTCAGATTAATCCTCTGACACTACTCTCTTCAGATTATACCTCCGACACTACTTTCTTCAGAATAAACCTCAGACACTACTCTCTTCAGATGAATTCCTCTGACACTATCTCTTCAGATTATTCCTCAGAAACTACTCTCTTCAGATTAATCATCTGACACTACTCTCTTCAGATTAATCCTCTGACACTACTCTCTTCAGATTAATCCTCAGACACTACTCTCTTCAGATTAAACCTCTGACACTTCTCTCTTCAGATTAATCCTCCGACACTACTCTTTTCAGAATAATCATCTGACACTACTCTCTTCAGATGAATCCTCTGACACTACTCTTCAGATTAAACCTCCGACACTACTCTCTTCAGATTAATCCTCTGACACTACTCTCTTCAGATTAAACCTCAGACATTACTCTCTTCAGATTAATCTCTGACACTACTATCTTCAGATTAATCCTCTGACACTACTCTCTTCAGATTAAACCTCAGACACTATCTCTTCAGATTAAACCTCCGACACTACTCTCTTCAGATTAATCCTCCGACACTACTCTTTTCAGAATAATCATCTGACACTACTCTCTTCAGATGAATCCTCTGACACTACTCTTCAGATTAAATCTCAGACACTACTCTCTTCAGATTAATCCTCTGACACTACTCTCTTCAGATGAATCCTCTGACACTATTCTCTTCAGATTAATCTCAGACACTACTCTCTTCAGATCAATCATCTGACACTACTCTCTTCAGATTAATCCTCAGACACTACTCTCTTTCAGATTAATCCTCTGACACTACTCTCTTCAGATTAATCCTCTGGCACTACTCTCTTCAGATTAATCCTCTGACACTATTCTCTTCAGATTAAACCTCTGACACTAATCTCTTCAGATTAAACCTCTGACACTACTCTCTTCAGATTAATCCTCGACATTACTCTCTTCAGATTAAACCTCCGACACTACTTTCTCTTCAGATTAATCCTCTGACACTACTCTCTTCAGATTAAACCTCAGACACTACTCTCTTCAGATTAATCCTCTGACACTACTCTCTTCAGATTAATTCTCCAATACTACTCTCTTCAGATTAATCCTCTGACACTACTCTCTTCAGATTAAACCTCAGACACTACTCTCTTCAGATTAATCCTCTGACACTACTCTCTTCAGATTAATTCTCCAACATTACTCTCTTCAGATTAATCCTCTGACACTACTCTCTTCAGATTAAAACCTCAGACACTACTCTCTTCAGATTAATCCTCTGACACTACTCTCTTCAGATTAAACCTCAGACACTACTCTCTCAGATTAATCCTCTCTGATACTACTCTCTTCAGATTAAACCTCAGACACTACTCTCTTCAGATTAATCCTCTGACACTACTCTCTTCAGATTAATTTCTCCAACATTACTCTCTTCAGATTAATCCTCTGACACTACTCTCTTCAGATTAATTCTCCAACATTACTCTCTTCAGATTAATCCTCTCTGACACTACTTTCTCTCTTCAGATTAAACCTCAGACACTACTCTCTTCAGATTAATCCTCGACACTATCTCTCTTCAGATTAATCCTCTGGCACTACTCTCTTCAGATTAATCCTCTGACACTATTCTCTTCAGATTAAACCTCTGACACTACTCTCTTCAGATTAAACCTCTGACACTACTCTTTCAGATTAATCCTCCGACACTACTCTCTTCAGATTAAACCTCCGACACTACTCTCTTCAGATTAATCCCTCTGACACTACTCTCTTCAGATTAAACCTCAGACACTACTCTCTTCAGATTAATCCTCTGACACTACTCTCTTCAGATTAATTCTCCAACATTTCTCTCTTCAGATTAATCCTCGACACTACTCTCTTCAGATTAAACCTCAGACACTACTCTCTTCAGATTAATCCTCTGACACTACTCTCTTCAGATTAATTCTCCAACACTACTCTCTTCAGATTAATCCTCTGACACTACTCTCTTCAGATTAAACCTCAGACACTACTCTCTTCAGATTAATCCTCTGACACTACTCTCTTCAGATTAATCTCTGATACTACTCTCTTCAGATTAAACCTCAGACACTACTCTCTTCAGATTAATCCTCTGACACTACTCTCTTCAGATTAATTCTCCAACACTACTCTCTTCAGATTAATCCCCTCTGACACTACTTTCTCTTCAGATTAAAACCTCAGACACTACTCTCTTCAGATTAATCCTCTGACATTTCTCTTCTTCAGATTAATCCTCTGATACTACTCTCTTCAGATTAAACCTCAGACACTACTCTCTTCAGATTAATCCTCTGACACTACTCTTTTCAGATTAATCCTCTGATACTACTCTCTTCAGATTAATCCTCCGACACTACTCTCTTCAGATTATACCTCCGACACTACTCTCTTCAGTTTGTCACATTCTCTCACAGCTGTCTGTATCTGTGTTCTGAAGTGAAGTGCTACATGAGGACACATTATTGTGAGTGTCGAGAAGAGGATCCATTATACATGTAATGCCACAGTCTTCATTTCCTCTAAACTCGATCCATAAACTAATACCGTGCTGCTGTGGGGCCTGTCATCAATAATTGTCGCTGGAGTTTTGTTCCTTTGCCTACCTCAGCTATCTATGTCCGACGGCACAGGAACACACACACACACACACACTTAATGTATTCCAACAGCCCCTGTCATCACACCAGAAATTAGACAACACAATGATCTCTCTTTGTCACAGTCAGGGGAAGAGTGTTCCTCTCTCTCTGCTCCCAGCTTTAGATTCAGCATTGTTGCATTGTTAATCTATAGCCTTCAGAGAGAAAGAAGTGACAAAGGGACAAAGACAGTGTTTATCTTGGCGCTAGCTAGTGCAGTCAAGTACGGCTGGCGGCTTTTGTTCTTCCTCGCACGTGTGCCTCCATTAACACAGACAGACGACTCTAATCACTTCAATTGTGCTAGCGTCACCTGTTTGAGCAGTGTGTGTGTGTGTGTGTGTTTACCAGTGGGTTGTGTGTGTGTGTGTGTGTGTGTGTGTTTACCAGTGGGTTGTGTGCGTGTGTGTGTTTACCAGTGGGTTGTGTGTGTGTGTGTGTGTGTTTACCAGTGGGTTGTGTGTGTGTGTGTGTGTGTGTTTACCAGTGGGTTGTGTGCTGTGTGTGTGTGTGTGTGTGTGTGTGTGTGTGTGTGTGTGTGTGTGTGTGTCTGTGTGCTGCAGTGGAGGCTGGTGGGAGGAGCTATAGGAGGGATGGGCTCATTGTAGGCTGTAATGGAAGTTATGGAACTGAGTCAAGTATGCTGGTTTCATGGTTTCCATATGTTTGATGTGTTTGACTCCGTTCCATTTATTCCATTCCATGCCACAACATGAGCCCGTCCTCCTATAGCGCCTCCCACCAGCCTCCTCTGGAGTGTTGGGAGCTACACTTGTTTCAGCAGTACGTGTTCCTATTACCACTCCAGCACCAGAGCACTGCCTGTGCATACGTGATAAAGGATCCCAAATGGCACTTATTCTCTATTTAGTGCACTTCTTTTGACCAGGGTCCCATGAGCTCTGGTCAAAAGTAGTGCAACTATATAGGGAATAGGGTGCCATTTGGGACATTTTTCCTGTATGTCTGGGTAGGGAAGTAGAAATTAAAAACAGCCATGTCGGGAGACGTGACAAGTAGTAGGGCTGTCCTCGACTAAATAAAATCTTGGTCGACAGAGAGTCATCTGTTCTTTGGACCACTCCATTGGTTCGACATATATAAAACGTGTATTTTTCCATATATAGACTGTGTTCTAATAAAATCAACTATATGTAGGCTACTTTGTCTGATGCTTTAAGCACTGCGATTAAAAATGAAGACTCACAAATGACTAAAGAGGGAGCCAGAGATCAAGATAGCCTAACCAGAAGAAAGAAAACTGTTTCCGACCCTCCTCCTCTCGCTGCCCGCTGCTGCTGGCCTTCACAGATTCTAACGTTACGCTCCTGAAGTTGCCTGTAATAGGCTACGCCAGCGGTCGGCAACCTTTTCCATTTGGAGTGCCAAGTTATCGTACCATTTCTACTGATCTGCGCGCCAGTTATGATGTTCATATGCACATTTATAATAAAGTCTTCATATCTCAAAATCAATGTCAATTGGTTAATCAAAATTTCTATCTAAATGAAAATGATACAAATCTAAAAGTAACTTCTATTGCCATTGCCAATATGTAAAAATAGCTTACGTAAAGCCAACAAATAAAAGCATTGCAACCCGCAGGTAGAAAAGATCCTGATAAAAAATAAATATCCTATAAATCACATTGGCTATGCATGGCCTGTCTGCAAGGAACTTGAAACATTGTATCAACTATTAACTTGGGTCTTGCCTGAAGCTTGCACGAGCAAACTAGCAACCTTGTATAAATGGTTCTGGGCCCTCAGAGTTTCCGGCACCAGTGAGCTCTGGACAGACAGACACAGCTGTAGGCTATATTTGCAAGGGATAAGAAGTAATCAGGTAGGCCTATTTTATTACGTTTCCACCAGATCAGAGCATGACATAATTTTTCCTCTTTCATGCTGAGTGGTTATCGAAAGGGAAAGAGCTGGAAAGAGTTTTCAAATAGGCTACGTTGAGGAACTTTTGTCCTTCTCAACGGTTATAAAAACAGACTTCGTTTACTTGCTTTTTGAGGCAAAGCAAAAATTACTTTGAGAAGCTCCATAGCGACAATCAGAAATAGTATCAGAACCCCAAATGGGCACATTTATAGGCCTACATTTACAGGCAGGACAGGTAGCCTAGGCCTACTTCTATGTCTAATCAGGTGCGTGTCCTTACACAAGATTGACAGGAGCGCTCCAAACAAAAGACAATTAATGAATTGACAACTCGTAAATGGAATGAAATTAACCAAAACTTTTTTTCTCACAAGTGTAGCCTAGGTTGTGCGCTCTGCAAACAACGTGTCCACTCCTACAATGACAACGGTAAGACTGTAATAATAATATATTGAATGCATGAACAGAAATTACCGTAACCATACAAACAGTGTAGATGATGAATGATGGTAATTAACAGTAAATGTACTGCTGGTGATACTGGTGTGCATCCGCAATGGATTAGTCCACTCAGACAGGCTTGAATTAGACAGGTGTCTGGATTAGTCCACTCAGACAGGCCTGAATCAGACAGGTGTCTGGATTAGTCCACTCAGACAGGCCTGAATCAGACAGGTGTCTGGATTAGTCCACTCAGACAGGCCTGAATCAGACAGGTGTCTGGATTAGTCCACTCAGACAGGCCTGAATCAGACAGGTGTCTGGATTAGTCCGCTCAGACAGGCCTGAATCAGACAGGTGTCTGGATTAGTCCGCTCAGACAGGCCTGAATCAGACAGGTGCCTGGATTAGTCCCACTCAGACAGGCCTGAATCAGACAGGTGTCTGGATTAGTCCGCTCAGACAGGCCCTGAATCAGACAGGTGTCTGGATTAGTCCGCTCAGACAGGCCTGAATCAGACAGGTGTCTGGATTAGTCCGCTCAGACAGGCCTGAATTCAGACAGGTGTCTGGATTAGTCCGCTCAGACAGGCCTGAATCAGACAGGTGTCTGGATTAGTCCGCCCATACAGGCCTGAATCAGACAGGTGTCTGGATTAGTCCACTCATACAGGCCTGAATCAGACAGGTGTCTGGATTAGTCCACTCAGACAGGCCTGAATCAGACAGGTGTCTGGATTGGTCCACTCAGACAGGCCTGAATCAGACAGGTGTCTGATTAGTCCACTCAGACAGGCCTGAATCAGACAGGTGTCTGGATTAGTCCACTCAGACAGGCCTGAATCAGACAGGTGTCTGGATTAGTCCGCTCAGACAGGCCTGAATCAGACAGGTGTCTGGATTAGTCCACTCAGACAGGCCTGAATCAGACGGGTGTCTGGATTAGTCCACTCAGACAGGCCTGAATCAGACAGGTGTCTGGATTAGTCCACTCAGACAGGCCTGAATCAGACAGGTGTCTGGATTAGTCCACTCAGACAGGTCTGAATCAGACAGGTGTCTGGATTAGTCCACTCAGACAGGCCTGAATCAGACAGCTGTCTGGATTAGTCTCACTCAGACAGGTCTGAATCAGACAGGTGTCTGGATTAGTCCGCACTCAGACAGGCCTGAATCAGACAGGTGTCTGGATTAGTCCGCTCAGACAGGCCTGAATCAGACAGGTGTCTGGATTGAGTCCGCTCAGACAGGCCTGAATCAGACAGGTGTCTGGATTAGTCCGCTCAGACAGGCCTGAATCAGACAGGTGTCTGGATTAGTCCGCTCAGACAGGCCTGAATCAGACAGGTGTCTGGATTAGTCCACTCAGACAGGCCTGAATCAGACAGGTGTCTGGATTAGTCCACTCAGACAGGCCTGAATCAGACAGGTGTCTGGATTAGTCCACTCAGACAGGCCTGAATCAGACAGGTGTCTGGATTAGTCCACTCAGACAGGCCTGAATCAGACAGGTGTCTGGATTAGTCCGCTCAGACAGGCCTGAATCAGACAGGTGTCTGGATTAGTCACTCAGACAGGCCTGAATCAGACAGGTGTCTGGATTAGTCCACTCAGACAGGCCTGAATCAGACAGGTGTCTGGATTAGTCCACTCAGACAGGCCTGAATCAGACAGGTGTCTGGATTAGTCCACTCAGACAGGCCTGAATCAGACAGGTGTCTGGATTAGTCCACTCAGACAGGCTTGAATCAGACAGGTGTCTGGATTAGTCCGCTCAGACAGGCCTGAATCAGACAGGTGTCTTGATTAGTCCGCTCAGACAGGCCTGAATCAGACAGGTGTCTGGATTAGTCCACTCATACAGGCCTGAATCAGACAGGTGTCTGGATTAGTCCACTCAGACAGGCCTGAATCAAACAGGTGTCTGGATTAGTCCACTCAGACAGGCCTGAATCAGACAGGTGTCTGGATTAGTCCACTCAGACAGGCCTGAATCAGACAGGTGTCTGGATTAGTCCACTCAGACAGGCCTGAATCAGACAGGTGTCTGGATTAGTCCACTCAGACAGGCCTGAATCAGACAGGTGTCTGGATTAGTCCGCTCAGACAGGCCTGAATCAGACAGGTGTCTGGATTAGTCCGCTCAGACAGGCCTGAATCAGACAGGTGTCTGGATTAGTCCACTCAGACAGGCCTGAATCAGACAGGTGTCTGGATTAGTCCACTCAGACAGGCCTGAATCAGACAGGTGTCTGGATTAGTCCACTCAGACAGGTCTGAATCAGACAGGTGTCTGGATTAGTCCACTCAGACAGGCCTGAATCAGACAGGTGTCTGGATTAGTCCACTCAGACAGGTCTGAATCAGACAGGTGTCTGGATTAGTCCACTCAGACAGGCCTGAATCAGACAGGTGTCTGGATTAGTCCACTCAGACAGGCCTGAATCAGACAGGTGTCTGGATTAGTCCACTCAGACAGGCCTGAATCAGACAGGTGTCTGGATTAGTCCGGGCTCAGACAGGCCTGGAATCAGACAGGTGTCTGGATTAGTCCACTCAGACAGGCCTGAATCAGACAGGTGTCTGGATTAGTCCACTCAGACAGGCCTGAATCAGACAGGTGTCTGGATTAGTCCACTCAGACAGGCCTGAATCAGACAGGTGTCTGGATTAGTCCACTCAGACAGGCCTGAATCAGACAGTTGTCTGGATTAGTCCACTCAGACAGGCCTGAATCAGACAGGTGTCTGGATTAGTCCCCTCAGACAGGCCTGAATCAGATAGGTGTCTGGATTAGTCCACTCAGACAGGCCTGAATCAGACAGGTGTCTGGATTAGTCCGCTCAGACAGGCCTGAACTCAGACAGGTGTCTGGATTAGTCCACTCAGACAGGCCTGAATTCAGACAGGTGTCTGGATTAGTCCACTCAGACAGGCCTGAATCAGACAGGTGTCTGGATTAGTCCACTCAGACAGGCCTGAATCAGACAGGTGTCTGATTAGTCCACTCAGACAGGCCTGAATCAGACAGGTGTCTGGATTAGTCCACTCAGACAGGTCTGAATCAGACAGGTGTCTGGATTAGTCCACTCAGACAGGCCTGAATCAGACAGGTGTCTGGATTAGTCCACTCAGACAGGCCTGAATCAGACAGGTGTCTGGATTAGTCCACTCAGACAGGCCTGAATCAGACAGGTGTCTGGATTAGTCCACTCAGACAGGCCTGAATCAGACAGGTGTCTGGATTAGTCCACTCAGACAGGCCTGAATCAGACAGGTGTCTGGATTAGTCCGCTCAGACAGGCCTGAATCAGACAGGTGTCTGGATTAGTCCACTCCAGACAGGCCTGAATCAGACAGGTGTCTGGATTAGTCCACTCAGACAGGCCTGAATCAGACAGGTGTCTGGATTAGTCCACTCAGACAGGCCTGAATCAGACAGGTGTCTGGATTAGTCCACTCAGACAGGCCTGAATCAGACAGGTGTCTGGATTAGTCCACTCCAGACAGGCCTGAATCAGACAGGTGTCTGGATTAGTCCCCTCAGACAGGCCTGAATCAGATAGGTGTCTGGATTAGTCCACTCAGACAGGCCTGAATCAGACAGGTGTCTGGATTAGTCCGCTCAGACAGGCCTGAATCAGACAGGTGTCTGGATTAGTCCACTCAGACAGGCCTGAATCAGACAGGTGTCTGGATTAGTCCACTCAGACAGGCCTGAATCAGACAGGTGTCTGGATTAGTCCACTCAGACAGGCCTGAATCAGACAGGTGTCTGGATTAGTCCACTCAGACAGGCCTGAATCAGACAGGTGTCTGGATTAGTCCACTCAGACAGGGTCTGAATCAGACAGGTGTCTGGATTAGTCCGCTCAGACAGGCCTGAATCAGACAGGTGTCTGGATTAGTCCACTCAGACAGGCCTGAATCAGACAGGTGTCTGGATTAGTCCGCTCAGACAGGCCTGAATCAGACAGGTGTCTGGATTAGTCCGCTCAGACAGGCCTGAATCAGACAGGTGTCTGGATTAGTCCGCTCAGACAGGCCTGAATCAGACAGGTGTCTGGATTAGTCGCACTCAGACAGGCCTGAATCAGACAGGTGTCTGGATTAGTCCACTCAGACAGGCCTAAATCAGACAGGTGTCTGGATTAGTCCACTCAGACAGGCCTGAATCAGACAGGTGTCTGGATTAGTCCGCTCAGACAGGCCTGAATCAGATAGGTGTCTGGATTAGTCCGCTCAGACAGGCCTGAATCAGACAGGTGTCTGGATTAGTCCGCTCAGACAGGCCTGAATCAGACAGGTGTCTGGATTAGTCCGCTCAGACAGGCCTGAATCAGACAGGTGTCTGATTAGTCCACTCAGACAGGCCCGAATTCAGACAGGTGTCTGGATTAGTCCACTCAGACAGGCCTGAATCAGACAGGTGTCTGGATTAGTTCACTCAGACAGGCCTGAATCAGACAGGTGTCTGGATTAGTCCACTCAGACAGGCCTGAATCAGACAGGTGTCTGGATTAGTCCACTCAGACAGGCCTGAATCAGACAGGTGTCTGGATTAGTACACTCAGACAGGTCTGAATCAGACAGGTGTCTGGATTAGTCCACTCAGACAGGCCTGAATCAGACAGGTGTCTGGATTAGTCCACTCAGACAGGCCTGAATCAGACAGGTGTCTGGATTAGTCCACTCAGACAGGCCTGAATCAGACAGGTGTCTGGATTAGTCCGCTCAGACAGGCCTGAATCAGACAGGTGTCTGGATTAGTCCACTCAGACAGGCCTGAATCAGACAGGTGTCTGGATTAGTCTCACTCAGACAGGCCTGGAATCAGACAGGTGTCTGGATTAGTCCACTCAGACAGGCCTGAATCAGACAGGTGTCTGGATTAGTCCACTCAGACAGGCCTAAATCAGACAGGTGTCTGGATTAGTCCACTCAGACAGGCCTGAATCAGACAGGTGTCTGGATTAGTCCGCTCAGACAGGCCTGAATCAGATAGGTGTCTGGATTGGTCTCACTCAGACAGGCCTGAATCAGACAGGTGTCTGGATTAGTCCGCTCAGACAGGCCTGAATCAGACAGGTGTCTGGATTAGTCCACTCAGACAGGCCTGAATCAGACAGGTGTCTGGATTAGTCCACTCAGACAGGCCTGAATCAGACAGGTGTCTGGATTAGTCCACTCAGACAGGCCTGAATCAGACAGGTGTCTGGATTAGTCCACTCAGACAGGCCTGAATCAGACAGGTGTCTGGATTAGTACACTCAGACAGGTCTGAATCAGACAGGTGTCTGGATTAGTCCACTCAGACAGGCCTGAATCAGACAGGTGTCTGGATTAGTCCACTCAGACAGGCCTGAACAGACAGGCTGTCTGGATTAGTCCACCAGACAGGCCTGAATCAGACAGGTGTCTGGATTAGTCCGCTCAGACAGGCCTGAATCAGACAGGTGTCTGGATTAGTCCACTCAGACAGGCCTGAATCAGACAGGTGTCTGGATTAGTCCACTCAGACAGGCCTGAATCAGACAGGTGTCTGGATTAGTCCACTCAGACAGGCCTAAATCAGACAGGTGTCTGGATTAGTCCACTCAGACAGGCCTGAATCAGACAGGTGTCTGGATTAGCGCTCAGACAGGCCTGAATCAGACAGGTGTCTGGATTAGTCCGCTCAGACAGGCCTGAATCAGACAGGTGTCTGGATTAGTCCGCTCAGACAGGCCTGAATCAGACAGGTGTCTGGATTAGTCCACTCAGACAGGCCTGAATCAGACAGGTGTCTGGATTAGTCCGCTCAGACAGGCCTGAATCAGACAGGTGTCTGGATTAGTCCGCTCAGACAGGCCTGAATCAGACAGGTGTCTGGATTAGTCCACTCAGACAGGCCTGAATCAGACAGGTGTCTGGATTAGTCCACTCAGACAGACCTGAATCAGACAGGTGTCTGGATTAGTCCACTCAGACAGGCCTGAATCAGACAGGTGTCTGGATTAGTCCACTCAGACAGGCCTGAATCAGACAGGTGTCTGGAGTAGTCCACTCAGACAGACCTGAATCAGACAGGTGTCTGGATTAGTCCACTCAGACAGACCTGAATCAGACAGGTGTCTGGATTAGTCCACTCAGACAGGCCTGAATTAGACAGGTATCTGGATTAGTCCACTCAGACAGGCCTGAATCAGACAGGTGTCTGGATTAGTCCACTCAGACAGGCCTGAATTAGACAGGTGTCTGCATTAGTCCGCTCAGACAGGCCTGAATCAGACAGGTGTCTGGATTAGTCCACTCAGACAGGCCTGAATCAGACAGGTGTCTGGATTAGTCCGCTCAGACAGGCCTGAATCGAGACAGGTGTCTGGATTAGTCCGCTCAGACAGGCCTGGAATCAGACAGGTGTCTGGATTAGTCCGCTCAGACAGGCCTCGAATCAGACTGGTGTCTGGATTAGTCCGCTCAGACAGGCCTGAATCAGACAGGTGTCTGGATTAGTCCACTCAGGACAGGCCTAAATCAGACAGGTGTCTGGATTAGTCCGCTCAGACAGGCCTAAATCAGACAGGGTGTCTGGATTAGTCCACTCAGACAGGCCTGAATCAGACAGGTGTCTCGATTAGTCCGCTCAGACAGGCCTGAATCAGACAGGTGTCTGGATTAGTCCGCTCAGACAGGCCTAAATCAGACAGGTGTCTGGATTAGTCCACTCAGACAGGCCTGAATCAGACAGGTGTCTGGATTAGTCCGCTCAGACAGGCCTGAATCAGACAGGTGTCTGGATTAGTCTGCTCAGACAGGCCTGAATCAGACAGGTGTCTGGATTAGTCCGCTCAGACAGGCCTGAATCAGACAGGTGTCTGGATTAGTCCACTCAGACAGGCCTGGATCAGACAGGTGTCTGGATTAGTCCACTCAGACAGGCCTGAATCAGACAGGTGTCTGGATTAGTCCACCAGACAGGCCTGAATCAGACAGGTGTCTGGATTAGTCCACTCAGACAGGCCTGAATCGACAGGTGTCTGGATTAGTCCACTCAGACAGGCCTGAATCAGACAGGTGTCTGGATTAGTCCACTCAGACAGGCCTGAATCAGACAGGTGTCTGGATTAGTCGCTCAGACAGGCCTAAATCAGACAGGTGTCTGGATTAAGTCCACTCAGACAGGCCTGAATCAGACCAGGTGTCTGGATTAGTCGCTCAGACAGGCCTGAATCAGACAGGTGTCTGGATTAGTCCGCTCAGACAGGCCTGAATCAGACAGGGTGTCTGGATTAGTCCACTCAGACAGGCCTGAATCAGACAGGTGTCTGGATTAGTCCACTCGGACAGGCCTGAATCAGACAGGTGTCTGGATTAGTCCACTCAGACAGGCCTGAATCAGACAGGTGTCTGGATTAGTCCACTCAGACAGGCCTGGAATCAGACAGGTGTCTGGATTAGTCCACCTCAGACAGGCCTGAATCAGACAGGTGTCTGGATTAGTCCACTCAGACAGGCCTGAATCAGACAGGTGTCTGGATTAGTCCACTCAGACAGGCCTGAATCAGACAGGTGTCTGGATTAGTCCACTCAGACAGGGCCTGAATCAGACATGGGTGTCTGGATTAGTCCACTCAGACAGGCCTGAATCAGACAGGTGTCTGGATTAGTCCACTCAGACAGGCCTGAATGAGACAGGTGTCTGGATTAGTCCGCTCAGACAGGCCTGATCAGATAGGTGTCTGGATTAGTCCACTCAGACAGGCCTGAATCAGACAGGTGTCTGGATTAGTCCCGGCTGAGACAGGCCTGAATCAGACAGGTGTTCTGGATTAGTCCACTCAGACAGGCCTGAATCAGACAGGTGTCTGGATTAGTCCACTCAGACAGGCCTGAATCAGACAGGTGTCTGGATTAGTCCACTCAGACAGGCCTGAATCAGACGGGAGTGTCTGAATTAGTCCACTCAGACAGGCCTGAATCAGACAGGTGTCTGGATTGGTCACTCAGACAGGCCTGAATAGACAGGTGTCTGGATTAGTACACTCAGACAGGTGCCGAGATCAGACAGGTGTCTGGATTAGTCCACTCAGACAGGCCTGAATCAGACAGGTGTCTGGATTAGTCCACTCAGACATGCCTGAATCAGACAGGTGTCTGGATTAGTCCACTCAGACAGGCCTGAATCAGACAGGTGTCTGGATTAGTCCGCTCAGACAGGCCTGAATCAGACAGGTGTCTGGATTAGTCCACTCAGACAGGCCTGAATCAGACAGGTGTCTGGATTAGTCCACTCAGACAGGCCTGAATCAGACAGGTGTCTGGATTAGTCCACTCAGACAGGCCTAAATCAGACAGGTGTCTGGATTAGTCCGCTCAGACAGGCCTGAATCAGACAGGTGTCTGGATTAGTCGCTCAGACAGGCCTGAATCAGACAGGTGTCTGGATTAGTCGCTCAGACAGGCCTGAATCGGACAGGTGTCTGGATTAGTCCGCTCAGACAGGCCTGAATCAGATAGGTGTCTGGATTAGTCCACTCGAGACAGGCCTGAATCAGACAGGTGTCTGGATTAGTCACCCAGACGGGCCTATTAGTCGCTCAGACAGGCCTGAATCAGACAGGCGGATTAGTCCGCTCAGACAGGCCTGGAATCAGACAGGTGTCTGGATTAGTCCACTCAGACAGGCCTGAATCAGACAGGTGTCTGGATTAGTCTCACTCAGACAGGCCTGAATCGAGACAGGTGTCTGGATTAGTACGCTCAGACAGGCCTGAATTCAGACAGGTGTCTGGATTAGTCCACTCAGACAGGCCTGAATCAGACAGGTGTCTGGATTAGTCGCCTCAGACAGGCCTGAATTCAGACAGGTGTCTGGATTAGTCCGGCTCAGACAGGCCTGAATCAGACAGGTGTCTGGATTAGTCCGCTCAGACAGGCCTGAATCAGACAGGTGTCTGGATTAGTCCGCTCAGACAGGCCTGAATCAGACAGGTGTCTGGATTAGTCCACTCAGACAGGCCTGAATCAGACAGGTGTCTGGATTAGTCCGCTCAGACAGGCCTGAATCAGACAGGTGTCTGGATTAGTCCGCTCAGACAGGCCTGAATCAGACAGGTGTCTGGATTAGTCCACTCAGACAGGCCTGAATCAGACAGGTGTCTGGATTAGTCCACTCAGACAGGCCTGAATCAGACAGGTGTCTGGATTAGTCCACTCAGACAGGCCTGAATCAGACAGGTGTCTGGATTAGTCCACTCAGACAGGCCTGAATCAGACAGGGGTGTCTGGATTAGTCCACTCAGACAGGCCTGAATAGACAGGGTGTCTGGAGTAGTCCCACTCAGGCAGGCTCTGAATCAGACAGGTGTCTGGATTAGTCCACTCAGACAGGCCTGAATCAGACAGGTGTCTGGATTAGTCCACTCAGACAGGCCTGGATAGACAGGTATCTGGATTAGTCCGCTCAGACAGGCCTGAATCAGACAGGTGTCTGGATTAGTCCGCTCAGACAGGCCTGAATTAGACAGGTGTCTGCATTAGTCCGCTCAGACAGGCTGGATCAGACAGGTGTCTGGATTAGTCCACTCAGACAGGCCTGGATCAGACAGGTGTCTGGATTAGTCCGCTCAGACAGGCCTGAATCAGACAGGTGTCTGGATTAGTCCGCTCAGACAGGCCTGAATCAGACAGGTGTCTGGATTAGTCCGCTCAGACAGGCCTGAATCAGACAGGTGTCTGGATTAGTCCCACTCGGACAGGCCTGAATCAGACAGGTGTCTTGGATTGGTCCACTCATTGACAGGCCTGAAATCAGACAGGTGTCTGGATTAGTCCGCTCATAGGTGCAGGCCTAAATCAGACAGGTGTCTGGATTAGTCCGCTCAGACAGGCCTGAATCAGACAGGTGTCTGGATTAGTCTGCTCAGACAGGCCTGAATCAGACAGGTGTCTGGATTAGTCCGCTCAGACAGGCCTGAATCAGACAGGTGTCTGGATTAGTCCACTCAGACAGGCCTGAATCAGACAGGTGTCTGGATTAGTCCACTCAGACAGGCCTGAATCAGACAGGTGTCTGGATTAGTCCACTCAGACAGGCCTGAAGACGTGTCTGGATTAGTCCACTCAGACAGGCCTGAATCAGACAGGTGTCTGGATTAGTCCACTCACGACAGGCCTGAATTCAGACAGGTGTCTGGATTAGTCCACTCCAGACAGGCCTGAATCAGACAGGTGTCTGGATTAGTCCACTCAGACAGGCCTGAATCAGACAGGTGTCTGGATTAGTCCACTCAGACAGGCCTGAATCAGACAGGTGTCTGGATTAGTCACTCAGACAGGCCTGAATCAGACAGGTGTCTGGATTAGTCCACTCAGACAGGCCTGAATCAGACAGGTGTCTGGATTAGTACACTCAGACAGGTCTGAATCAGACAGGTGTCTGGATTAGTCCGCTCAGACAGACCTGAATCAGACAGGTGTCTGGATTAGTCCACTCAGACAGGCCTGAATCAGACGGGTGTCTGGATTAGTACACTCAGACAGGCCTGAATCAGACAGGTGTCTCGTGTGCCTTAAATGATTTTTTATATATTTGCCACTGCTCGACTAAAACAATCTTGGTTGACCAACAGCCTATCGACCAAACATTCGACCAGTCGACTAAATGGGGTCATCCCCAGGCAAGAGTAATCTGTGTGACCACAGGCTGGGAGGGCATCAGAGTCGGGTGTCAACAGATCAACCCATCTACAGTATATTAACACATTACACACTACTCTGTCCCTGCATCTGTCTGCCCTCTCTGTTGCTGCTGACCCAGTTGTCTCTACACCACAGGTGGCTGCTGAGGAGAGGACGGCTCTTAACAATGGCCGAACGGGCAACTGGAAACCATGTGTTTGATGTATTTGATACCATTCCACTTATCCCACTCCAGTCATTAACACGAGCCCCGACTCTCCCCAATTAAAGTGCCCCCCACCCTCCTGTGATCTACACAAATAATGGGAAAAAAGAGTAATTTGTAAATCACCAGTTGAGATTTATTAAGTTTTACCTCAGAACACAAGAGAGCCAACCCAGAAGAGTTAGTCCAACAAAAAAAGCTCCTCTTTTCCTCTCCTGTCCTCTCCCCCCCTCCCTCCCTCCCCCCCTCCCCTCCCTCCCCCTCCTCTCCTTCTCTCCTCTCTCTCCTCTCCTCTTCTCCCTCCCTCCTCCCCCTCTCTCCTCTCTCTCTTCTCTCTCCTCTCTCTCTCCTGTCTCTCTCCTCTTTCCTCTGCTCTCTCTCTCCTCTCCTCTCCTCTCCTCTCCTCCTCTCCTCTCCTCCTCTCCTCTCCCTCTCCCCTCTCCTCTCCTGTCATGTCTCTCTCTCCTCCTCTCCTGTCTCTCTCCTCCTCTCCCTTACTCCTCTTCTCTCCAAAATCTCCTCTCCTCTTCTGTAAGTCCCTCCTCATCTCCTCATGTCCAATCTCTTCCTCTCCTCTCTCTCTCCTCTCCTCTCTCTCTCTCCTCCTCTCTCCTCTCCTCTCCTCTCCTCTCCTCTCCTCTCCTCTCCCTCCAAGCCCCCTCAGCCGTATCAGCCTCTGCATGCTGTGATGAAGCACTCTACTTTGCACAGCTATAATCCAGATGCCGGAGGGCTTTAAAATCTTCCTAGTCACCTATCAAAGGAGTGGATATAGCCGTGACGCTAGACTAGCTACCTAACTTTGGAAGCTCAGTCATCAGTTTTTTTTTATGCTCGTCTTAACGTCATCGTTCCCCAAAAATCAGCTCACAAGCTCACAAAATCAGCTCACAAAATCAGCTTACAAGCATCAAAGTGGGTTACACATGGTAGGAGATGGAGCGCCGACATACTGCACTGTGGAAATACATACTGCACTGTGGACTGACATACTGCACTGTGGAATAGTAAAACTATAATAACTGACCGTTCCCAAACCAATTTGAGAATAAGGTAAAATGTTGGCTTGGTTTAAAAAAAAACATATGTTGGGGGAAAATTACAATTGCTTGAAGTACCTTTTCAGTTACTTTCCTAACTAAACGTTGACAAAATGAATTTGGAAAAAATACACACGAGCAAAGTAGCAAAGCAACAATCCAAGTCGAATATTCACATCCAATCTGTGTAAGAACAGCTGGGAGAGAAAACAGCTTGTCTCATGTTCCCATGCACAAGGACGACTTTTAACCATTTACACTGAAACTTTGACAAAAACACATTTACTTGAAGAACAGTGCAGTTTGTGTGTGTGTGTGTGTGATTCTGGGAACACATTCAGGTATTAATTAGCAGTCATCATACACACAGGGAGACAGACAATGGCAGAGTTGGCAGGGAGCACGGCTACAGGTCCACCTCTACCCACAGAGACTAAATACACCTCCAAACCTGACAAACCACACAGGCACAAGCACAAACATACACACTAACATACATACCACTACCATACGTAACATTAACATTAGAGTAGAGTAGAGTCTATATTCCGCTGAGCTAAAGACAGACACATACTGTTGTTTGGGGCATGCTTGTTCCACAGCATCACGTCTCTCTAAACTGATGCTCTCCTCTGGTGAGATTGAGGGATGAGAGGGAGAGAGAGATATGAGACAGAGGCATGTGAGTGGGTGTGCACTCCTGCTTTTTTTTATCAAAGACGCACTCGGCACGGTATGATGGAAGTGACCAAAGTTTGGCTGGACGTTTTTCCCTCCACAGCAGTGTCACCATGGATTACTGTCTGTATCATAGAAGCTCTGTGTGTGTGTGTGTGTGTGTGTGTGTGTGTGTGTGTGTGTGTGTGTGTGAGAGAGAGAGAGAGAGAGAGATACGTTGCTGCTTCACTCACTGAGGAACTCACTGAGGAACAGTGTTTATACAACAGCTATCCTAGCAATTTATCATTTTACTCTTTTCCAGCACAGCACACTCTGTTCAGCCTCTCTCTTGGGGATATAATGGCCATAGGAGGATTGTAGAGGTAAATATATCCTATAACCCCCAGGGTCTCTGGTATTATTGCTTAGTTAAACACAGTACCACATATTTCAGAACCCTTCATAGCCATTCACTATACAATTCCTGTGTTAAACTCTTGCTACCCTCTGGTCTGTCTGTCTGTCTTGATTGCTCCGGGTCGGGATTAATGTTCTAGGTGCCTGGGGCTCCAGGATGGGGTAAAACATTCCTGGTGCCTGGGGGTATGAGGGGGTGCCAGGGGGTGCCAGGGGGTGCCACCATGTTTCATGGTTTGTTTACACAGCAGCCGTCATAACCTGCAAACAAGACGTAACACAGGTGGAGGATGAACCCACTCTGAACTGCTACTACGTTTCCCATGGAGCCATTCTAATGGCTCAGACCACGTGTAACTCCACCAGCCCAGGACCTCCACATCCGGCTTCTACACCTGCGGGGCGGCGCACAATTGGCCCAGCGTCGTCCGGGGTAGGGGAGGGAATGGCCGGCAGGGATGTAGCTCAGTTGGTAGAGCATGGCGTTTGCAACGCCAGGGTTGTGGGTTCGATTCCCACGGGGGGCCAGTATGAAAAAATAAAAATAATGTATGCACTCACTAACTGTAAGTCGCTCTGGATAAGAGCGTCTGCTAAATGACTTAAATGTAAAATGTAAAATGACTGATTTCCATATTTGAACTGTAACTCAGTAAAATATTTGAAATTGTTGCATGTTGTGTTTATATTTTTGTTCAGTATAATTTCACACATATAACAACAGATTAAATAAATGAAGTAAAGCTTTCTGTTTCATAGTGGTAGCAAATGCACACCACAAAGACAATGTATTGAACACTTGAATGTGGGTGTTTTTAGTATGTTTTCGTTTAAAAGCAGTAACATAAACGAATGAAAATGCTATTGTCTTATTTGAAAAAAAGTATTCTAATGTTACCTTCATAAACACAAACAACAAATTATTATTTTAGCGATAGTATATTATGACATGTATTAATTCCACTGTCAGAATGTTGCATTCAGAATGCCTTCTCATTTAGCTGGTAGGGGGGTCCCTCGAGGCCCTGGGGTTTTAGTGTTCAGTGTCATTCTACTCCATCTCTTCTGGAGTTACGAAACTGAGAACGCAAGCTGATATAAAGTCAAGCAGTTATTAAGCCAGTGGAAGACAGAATTAATGCACTGTACGCCTACTGTGTACAATACAATAAAGATTAGAGTAGAGTCTATATTACAATACAATAAAGAGTAGAGTCTATATTACAATACAATAAATATTAGAGTAGAGTCTATATTACAATACAATAAAGATTAGAGTAGAGTCTATATTACAATACAATAAAGAGTAGAGTCTATATTACAATACAATAAATATTAGAGTCTATATTACAATACAATAAAGAGTAGAGTCTATATTACAATACAATAAATATTAGAGTATAGTCTTTATTACAATACAATAAAGCAACTTCATTGCCCACTCCATTGTACAACGGAAATGAGTATTTTGTGCCGTCACATGATCCAACTTACGGGACACCAGACTAACGTACCAGAGCTGGAAGCAGCACAGCATCGGGGTTCAGTCATAAGTAGCTCAGCTCATAAGTAGGTCCTCTGTAGCTCAGCTGGTAGAGCACGGCGCTTGTAACGCCAAGGTAGTGGGTTCGATCCCTGGGACCACCCATACACAAAAATGTATGCACGCATGACTGTAAGTCGCTTTGGATAAAAGCGTCTGCTAAATGGCATATTATTATTATTATTATTATTATTATTATTATTATAAGGCAGTGCACACGGAGCAGGTTAGGGGTTAAATCCCTTACAGGTTAAGGCATAAGTGCTCTGGCTCCAGGCTACACGTTACTGTGAGTGGGCTATTAACGGTCTGCCTATGGCACACTGTAACTGGAGGACAGTGTTTCTCCACTTCTCAGGATTTCGTCTTAAGTGTCTTGGCTCGTGGCCAGACTTCACACGCCAGTAGACCATGAACTGTCTACCTATGGCCTGGGATCAACAAACTATGGTTCAGCCTAGTTCAGCCTGTATATCAAGACTAGCGGTCTAGAACTGAGTGAATCCGTGTTAGCTATAGCTAACTTCTTCAGGGACCAGTCAGCAACAACCCAGGGACCATTGCCGGCCCACAGACCAGGGGTTGAACACTCACCAGTTGAACACAACTGTTTGTTTTATCCTGTTACACTCAAAAAGCCCAAATGACAAACAGATGTGTACCATAGTCTCAACATGAACCAAGACGGTTTCATCAATCAAATGCATTTTATAAAGGTATTCTTACATCGGCAGTGGTTGAAGACTTGAACGCCATTAACAACCCATTCAGTTCGATTGGCTGAGTAATGTTTGTAAACCAATCTGAAGCTTTTCTTTTTCAACTAAGCTTCTATTGAGTCCCTCACAGGTGCTATCAAGGCAATGAGTGTTAACAATATCCCCATGATTCTTCTTGTAATTCCAAAGAAACATTTCACTTGATGGCAACAACCTGCTTAAGCACATTTACTGTTGATGACTGCATTTCACTGACAGACCAATACAGGACAACATGGTGGTAACAGAAGGAGTATGGAATGAATCTCAATTTTCAGAGAGGCAGCATGGTTAAGAACAATATCAGTCTAATTCTTTAGGATTTCCTCCTCCAAAGCTTCTCTATTCATCTCTTATCTGATTGTGTGAATCCACAACAAGGATAGCTATTGCAATCACACAAACACCCCCCACCCCCCACATGTGCACCCCACCACCACCCCCCCACCCCCACCCCCCACACACACCCCCACACACACACTCAACCACTACAATCAGTTATCACACGGCTGCTGCGATTTACTGGTGCAAAATGCCTTATTATGTATATTATGATAAGAAGAAAGCCTCTGCAGGCGTTATAATGACCTGTTGTCTACTCCACTCTAGAATAACATGTTAGAAACAAGCATCTGGGGGATAAAAGCTGTAATTTGTTTAATGACTACTTGGTATTACTTGTAAAGACGCTGCCTGGGCTGTATCGAGCTATATGGAAGTTTCGATTTGTCATAGACATAGAGAATAAGAGAGGCGGCCCCTCTGGCCCTAAACCTGCCTCTCTTCGTCTCCACCTAATGCTAGGACACCACTAAGATGGCCCATTGTTTAAGAAAATGAGTAGTGAGATTGGTCATAGACATAGAGAACGAAGGAGAATGACAGAGAGAGGACGACTCTGGCCCTATAAAGGCGTCCGCATGCTTCCCAGCCGAAACAGTTCGGAAGAGTTCGTGCATATATTATGATGACATTTTGTGACGTTTTTGTTCATTTTGGACTTTGGTAAGGATTTTTTTTTTCTTGAAGCAAGCTGAAGTTGGTTTGCCGAAGTCTACGCCCCTTCGTTGACAGATTTCTTGAGTTGAGGAAGTGTATGCTGGCTACAGTGTCTCAAAATGGACAAACAGTACTATTGCCACTTTTTTTCTCGTTTTTGAAGCAAAGGTCTTTTAAGGGAGGTATGCGAGCAACACTCTTTCGGTTCGCTTAGTGACTTCAGCTAGCCGCCAGCCGAACTGAAGCATGCGATGCCTTAACACTGTCTCTCTTCTGTCTCTCTCCGTGAGGGTTTGTGGGCAACAACTGGAAACCAGACCAACAATACATAAATGAACCAGTTAAGTGTGTTGATTGAACGTCTTTCTTCTTAAGTAGTTAGAGGTCGTAAGAACAGTTTGTCACGATCAAAGAACCGACGATAACAGGTCAAACGTTTGCCCTCAGAATATTCATGCGAGGAAAATGACATGAATGACAACGGATGGCTGAATAACAGTTTTTCCATTATAGTCAACTCATTACCGCATCGAAATCTTAATTTATATGTCATAACTTGATCACCTTGCAGGAGGTCACCTTGCAGGAGGTCACCTTGCAGGAGGTCACCTTGCAGGAGGTCACCTTGCAGGAGGTCACCTTGCAGGAGGTCATCTGCTGTTCATTCCACACTATGAGCCAACACAGCCTGAAGAGTCTGGCTATCAAGAAACCTATAAAACCCTTTCTTCCATGGACAAACCCAACTGTTCTCCACTACTCTGCATCAAATTACAACCTATTCCCTATCCAGTGCATTACATGATTAGGGTTGCAAAACTCCAGGAACTTTCAATTAATGTCCTCGTTTTTTCCAGAAATCCTGGTTTGGAGGATTCCGGATTTCCTGCTTATTTCCTCCCGAGTCTGGGAATCCTCCAACCTGGATTTTCTGGAAAACGAGGACATTTATTGATTTTGCAACCCTATACATGTTTGACCAAAGCCGTATGTGGCTGCACTGTGTTGCTATGGTCAAAAGGGGTGCGCTACTATACGGGACATATGATCTATGAGCCTCTGTCTGCCTGTGTGATGACAGACTGAAGCTAACAAGCTGAGCATTATTACTAATCACATTCCCTCCCCCATCTCACCTCCTCTCACCCTCTACTCCTCCCCTCTTCTCCCCCATCTCACCCCCTCTTATCTCCTCCCCCTCCTCCTCTCCCCATACTCCTCCTCTCCCGTACTCCTCCTCTCCCGTACTCCTCCTCTCCCCATACTCCTACTCTCCCCATACTCCTCCCCCCCTCCTCTCCCCATACTCCTCCTCTCCCCATACTCCTCCTCTCCCCGTACTCCTCCTCTCCCCATACTCCTCCTCTCCCGTACTCCTCCTCTCCCCGTACTCCTACTCTCCCCATACTCCCCCTCTCCCCATACTCCTCCTCTCCCCATACTCCTCCTCTCCCGTACTCCTCCTCTCCCCGTACTCCTCCTCTCCCCGTACTCCTCCTCTCCCCGTACTCCTCTCCCCGTACTCCTCCTCTCCCCCATACTCCTCCTCTCCCCATACTCCTCCTCTCCCCCATACTCCTCCTCTCCCTGTACTCCTCCTCTCCCCATACTTCTCTCTCCCTGCTCTTCACTCCTCTCTCTCCTCCTCTCCCCATCTCCCCATCTCTCACCTCCACTCCTCGCCCCCTCCTCACCCCCTCTCTTCTCCTCTCTCCTCACCTCCCTCCTCATCTCCCCCCCTCTTTCCTCCTCTCCCCATCTCACCCCCTCACCAATCTCACCCCTTATCCTCCCCTCTCCTCTCCCCTCCCCACTCCTCTCCCCATCTCCACTGCTCTCTCCATCTCACCCCCTTCATTCCCTCTCCCCTCTCCCTCGCCTCCTCTCTCCCCCTCTCTCCCCTCTCTTCCTCTCACCACTACTCTTCCCATCTCTCCCCTCCTCTCTCTTCCTCACGCAATCTCACTCCCCTCTCCGCATCTCACCCCCTCTCCCTCCTCTCCCCTCCATCTCCACTCCTCTCCCCTCCGACTCTCCTCATCTCTCCCCTCTCCTCTCCCCATCTCCACTTCCTCCCCCTTTCTCAGCTCTCCTCCTCTAGACCGCTCTACTTCTCTTCTCTCCCCTCTACTCTCCCCATCTCACCCCCTCTCCCTCCTTTCTCCCCCTCTCCCTCCCCTCATCTCCACTCCTCTCCTCCTCTCTCATTTCTCCCCTCTCTCCCTCCACTCCCCTACCCTCCTTTCTCCCCCTCTCTATCTCTCCCCGTTTCCTCCTCTCCTCCTCTCACCCCCCTCTTCCCCTCTACTCTCCCAATCTCCTCTCCTTTCTCCTCCCCCTCTCATCCTCTCTCCCCATCTCTCTCCCCTTCTTCACTCCTCTCCCCTCATCACCCCCTCTCCTCTACTCTTTCCCCATCTCTCTCCCCTTCTTCACTCCTCTCCTCTCCCCTCCTCTCCCTCCTCAACCCCCACTGGGAGAACATTTCCCAGGGTAGTGAAGCATGACTGCTGCCTCTGCTTCTAACCCAACCATGCTGTGATACAGAGCCTAGTCTAGCATGCTGTTAAACAGCTCCCGGGGCTGCGTCCCAAATGACACCCTATTCCCTATATAGTGAACTACTTTTGATCAGGGACTATAGGGCCTTGATCAAAAGTAGTGCACTACATAGGGAATAGGGTGCCATTTAGAACACAGCCCTGGAGGGTCCACACAGCCAGGCAAAAACAAGATTATTTGAGTTTTGTGATGACCAAATGGATGATTGTGGTAATGTATGGAGAGACAGTCACATCAGATAATATTGAAAGTGGGATATGATTAGTAAAATACGTTTCAAAATATCCCCACAGCTACGTCTGACTGCATGACCATGTCAGTTGATTTCAATTATATTTCTTGCTTTCAATCTAACTTTATAATGAATAATGAGCTTGAAAAAAAAAATCAATTCATTTTACTATTTCAAACAAACCAGGAAAATCAGTGGTGGGCAAATCTTACTTAGATTGTCTGAGGAATTACTATGTTTAGATATCACCATGTTTAGATATCACCATGTTTAGATATCACCATGTTTAGCACAAGTACAGTCCAAAACCAACCCTGACAGTGTGTAAAATGCAGGGCCGGCCCTCCCATTAGGCAGCAGCTTGTAGCGGCACTTTGAATTTGGGGCGGCATTTGACAATTGGCTGCCGCCCTCCGCCGCCCTGATCGGGCTGCTACACCGCCGACGGCACCCCAGTCACCAGCTCATGGCGTTGCTGCAGCCGACGGCACCCCAGTCACCATCTCATGGCGTTACTGCAGCCGACGGCACCCCCAGTCACCATCTCATGGCGTTGCTGCAGCCGGCGGCACCCCCAGTCACCATCTCATAGGCGTTACTGCAGCCGACGGCGCCCCAGTCACCATCTCATGGCGTTGCTGCAGCCGACGGCGCCCCAGTCACCATCTCATGGCGTTACTGCAGCGACGGCACCCCAGTCACCATCTCATGGCGTTACTGCAGCGACCGGCGCCCAGTCACCATCTCATGGCGTTACTGCAGCCGACGGCACCCCAGTCACCATCTCATGGCGTTGCTGCAGCCGACGGCACCCCAGTCACCATCTCATGGCGCGTTACTGCAGCCGACGGCACCCCAGTCACCATCTCATGCGCGTTGCTGCAGCCGACGGCACCCCCAGTCACCATCTCATGGCGTTACTGCAGCCGACGGCACCCCAGTCACCATCTCATGGCGTTGCTGCAGCCGACGGCACCCCAGTCACCATCTCATGGCGTTACTGCAGCCGACGGCGCCCCAGTCACCATCTCATGGCGTTGCTGCAGCCGACGGCACCCCAGTCACCATCTCATGGCGTTACTGCAGCCGACGGCACCCCAGTCACCATCTCATGGCGTTGCTGCAGCCGACGGCACCCCAGTCACCATCTCATGGCGTTACTGCAGCCGACGGCACCCCAGTCACCATCTCATGGCGTTACTGCAGCCGACGGCACCCCAGTCACCATCTCATGGCGTTACTGCAGCCGACGGCGCCCCAGTCACCAGCTCATGGCGTTACTGCAGCCGACGGCACCCCAGTCACCATCTCATGGCGTTGTTGCAGCCGACGGCACCCCCAGTCACCATCTCATCGGCGTTACTGCAGCCGACGGCACCCCCAGTCACCATCTCATGGCGTTGCTGCAGCCGACGGCACCCCAGTCACCATCTCATGGCGTTGCTGCAGCCGACGGCACCCCAGTCACCATCTCATGGCGTTGCTGCAGCCGACGGCACCCCCAGTCACCATCTCCTGGCGTTGCTGCAGCCGACGGCACCCCAGTCACCATCTGCCATGGCGTTGCTGCAGCCGACGGCACCCAGTCACCATCTCATGGCGTTGCTGCAGCCGACGGCACCCCAGTCACCATCTCATGGCGTTACTGCAGCCGAGCGGCACCCCAGTCACCATCTCATGGCGTTACTGCAGCCGACAGCACCCCAGTCACCATCTCATGGCGTTGCTGCAGCCGACGGCACCCCAGTCACCATCTCATGGCGTTACTGCAGCCGGCGGCACCCCAGTCACCATCTCATGGCGTTGCTGCAGCCGAGCGGCGCCCCAGTCACCAGCTCATGGCGTTGCTGCAGCCGACGGCACCCCAGTCACCATCTCATGGCGTTACTGCAGCCGACGGCACCCCAGTCACCATCTCATGGCGACTGCAGCCGACGGCACCCCAGTCACCATCTCATGGCGTTACTGCAGCCGACGGCACCCCAGTCACCATCTCATGGCGTTACTGCAGCCGACGGCGCCCCAGTCACCATCTCATGGCGTTACTGCAGCCGACGGCGCCCCAGTCACCATCTCATGGCGTTTCTGCAGCCGGACGGCGCCCCAGTCACCATCTCATGGCGTTGCTGCAGCCGACGGCACCCCAGTCACCATCTCATGGCGTTACTGCAGCCGACGGCACCCCAGTCACCATCTCATGGCGTTACTGCAGCCGACGGCACCCCAGTCACCATCTCATGGCGTTACTGCAGCCGACGGACCCCAGTCACCATCTCATGGCGTTGCTGCAGTTCCCGCCCTCACCCCATTCCCGCTTCTCCCAAAGTTCACTCCCACTATCCTTGGTAGCTATGGTGATGTGTGTGTTTATATGGGATTATCCAATTGTGAAACATTAATACAAATGAATCTGCCAATTAAATGATTGTTTAGTTTTTTTATGTTTGTGTATGACGAAGATGTTAGTGATTAAGGCAGTAGCCTAACCTAGCCGGTTAATGTTAGCTAGCTGCTACTAGTGGATATAAATTTAGCTAAAAGGAAGCTATAGAGATTTAAAACAATTTGCTACCATGTCTAAGAGACAAAAATTATCAGGAAGCGAATATTTTTTTAAACGAATGAGAAAAGAGGCACAGTCTCTAAACCAAAGTAATTCGCTGCTGAAATTTATCAGCGTGCAGCAATGTCCATCAGCCGGTGTGGAGAATGACAAGCCTCTGAAGACAGGCCATTCATTCGCAGAGAACAACGAGCCCCCGTTCGCTGATTCTAGCAGCGAAGAGGGCAAACCGGGGGAGTCCGAGCCATGCACTTCCACTGATGATGACAGCTCTCTGGCTGGACTATAACAGGTGGTTGCACCATGCCTATCCACACCTCCAAACAATGCCAGCGAAGACCCCACTATATCTTGGACCCGACGGATTCATCGCTCCCCGTCGTCCGATGACAGTGGTGGTGCTGCTGCTAAATCCAACTCCCAGACAAAAAACGTGCAGCGAACACTCGCTGAACCTGGTTCTCTCTGATGCAGCATCGTGTTGCTTGGAGGCGGCTGAGTTTTTTAACACCATCCAAGACATTTATACATTCATACAAGGTTGGAGGCAAACAGCATTGCCGCCAAGATGAACAACTTTAGCTTCATGTGCACAGTGGTCGTTTGGACATCTTGTTTTAAGTGAACATCACCAGTTAGAGTTTGCAGGCGGTGAGTTTTAACATTTCACTAGCAGCTGAACTCAACCAGGGTATTCCTCCAAGACTACCACTCCGATGCAGCTTAGCTGGCGCTTTAGCAAGCGCAAAAGAGTTGGCAGAGGAGATGGGTATTGAGCCCTGTTTTCCAGTGCAGCCCACGGTCCGTCCCAGGAAGAAGATAAGTATTGTTTGGCTATGAGGGAGAGGATGAGCCTGTGACTGACCCTCAGCAGAAATTCAAAGTACATTTCTTTAATCAGATTCTTTGATTCTGCTATCCAGTCCGTCAACGAGCGCTTTACGCAGCTCGAAGAGCACAGCAGGATTTTCAGCATCCTGTACAACATCCCCACCATCAAGGACATGGACACTGCAGCACTTACCAGGGACTGCGCAACACTGGAGAGGGCCCTTATGTACGGGGATTCCAGGGACATTGACACAAAAGATCTGTGCAATGAGCTCAAAGTCTTGAGCAGGAGACTGGACAGTGAGACAAAACCACTCGACGCACTGAAGTACATATCCAGACACAAAATGGCCTCCTTGTATCCCAATGCCTTTGTTGCCAAGAGAGTTCTTCTCACACTCCCCGTGACAGTGGCAAGTGGAGAGCACACATTCTCCAAGCTCAAACTCATCAAAAACAACCTGCGCTCTACTATGAGTGAAGAGAGACTCAATGGACTCGCCACCATATCTATTGAGCACGAGTTGTCTTACGAAATCAACCTCCAACAGGAAGGCCAGGCGAGTCAACTTGTCTTTGAATAAAAGGTAAGCGTTGATCATACACTCCGCATTAATTTGTAAGATTACTCAATTATCTATCACCTGTTTACTTTGTATTTTTTTGATTTAAATAGACTAGATCCTAATCTCTCTCTCTCTCTCTCTCAGATGATTTCATTTCATGACCATGGACAGACATCGCTAACTGCAGAGGAAAGAGGCCACTCTAGGTGGAGACTAAATAAATAAATGCTGAAACTGATGTCGGACAATCAAATTCGCTATGTAAATAAACGAAATTCGTTAAGGTTGGGTCATTGACATAAAGCTTATTTTACACTGCTCCAGCGAAACGAGGCCCGCCATTCATTTATGAAACCACTTGTTCGGGCAGGCTTCGGCGTTCGTCGTCACCGGCTTACTAGCCACTACCGCCCCCAATTATCATAATTTGTCTTGTCTTGTCAATCACACACACCTGGTTCATATCCCCTCATTAGTCCGTGTATAAGTGTTCCCTCTGCCCCCCTTGTCCTTGCGGGTGATTGTTTAATTGTGAGAGTAGTGTAGCTCGTTGGAGCTACTCGTACCATTTTGTTGCCAGGGTAGATTTTTCCCCTGTGCCTATGTATTGTTGGATCTACTTGTTACAGTGTATTGCCAGGGTAGATCGTTTCCGGAATAAACTCTGTATTCTGTGATTACCCTCCTGCGCCTGACTCCTTCCATCACACTCACCACAGGTGGCGTATTACTAATAAGAAACTCGGTTTCCTACTATAGGTAGTTGGTTGCAACATTGTAACTCTTCAATGCAGGGGTTAAAGTACAATTCCCTTCTGCGTGGTAAGGGACCTCCTATATGTGCACGCGTGCGCCAACATTTTTTTCCTCTGTAGCTCAATTGGTAGAGCACGGCGCTTGTAATGCCAGGGTAGTGTGTTCGATCCCTGGGACCACCCATACGTAAAAATGTATGCACACATGACTGTAAGTCGCTTTGGATAAAAGCGTCTGCTAAATGGCATATTATTATCATATTATTATGTCGGTATAGCCAAATACTCCAATACTGTCGCATGCACTGATTAAATACCACCGTGCCTGGGAAGGGCTTGGTGTGTTTGGTTAAAACCAGTGCTCGAATTGAGTGAGGGTATCACATACCCTTTGTTAAAGAAAAGGGCAAAAAGGATATCTATTGTTTGCTTTATGTTTTGAAATAAATGCATAAAACGTATCCAAATTATATAAAGCGTTCTATAAGGACGCTTAACTCGGTGATGCCTCATGGTAGAAACAAGCTTTAAAATGCCCGCGAAAGACGTGACTCCGATGCATATGGGGATATATTGATTCCTCTCTATGACATTCTGAAGCTGAGCTGCAGCCTATAATATTCGAGGAGATAAAAAAAATAAATGGACTTCGCTATTCTATCCCTATTAATTGAGATTTTATCTTTCTGAAAAGAGAAGATGTTTGTTTAAACCCAGGCAGCTTTTAGGGAAGCACTTCTGTTGTTGGGTTATACAACGGACGAGTAGCCAGCAGTTGAAGCTTACATTTTTTCTGCGTCGGTAGAGCCTCTGTCTGAGTGGAAAGGTGACTTTTGAAACGGCCATGCTTAGATCCATAAGGATGTCTATGATGTAATTATTTGCAAACGGCTTTGCTAACATGACACTCTGGTTTGACATTGAGAAATATGGGGGGGCAGAAGGTCCAGGGCCGGCCCTGGTAAAATGTTGTAAGTGAGACATGAATGTATCCTAGATTACTTCACTGCTGTCTACAAACAGCCCCCACACAATCTTCAATGAAACACAAAGATGAGACACACAACACAATGACTACTATATCTCACAATAACACCCATATAACACACAACACAATGACTGCTGTATCTCACAATAACACCCATATAACACACAACACAATGACTACTGTATCTCACAATAACATCCATATAACACACAACACAATGACTACTATATCTCACAATAACACCCATATAACACACAACACAATGACTACTGTATCTCACAATAACACCCATATAACACACAACACAATGACTGCTATATCTCACAATAACACCCATATAACACACAACACAATGACTACTATATCTCACTATAACACACAACACAATGACTACTATATCTCACAATAACACCCATATAACACACAACACAATGACTACTATATCTCACAATAACACCCATATAACACACAACACAATGACTGCTATATCTCACAATAACACCCATATAACACACAACACAATGACTACTGTATCTCACAATAACACCCATATAACACACAACACAATGATTGCTATATCTCACAATAACACCCATATAACACACCACACAATGACTACTATATCTCACTATAACACCCATATAACACACAACACAATGACTACTGTATCTCACAATAACACCCATATAACACACAACACAATGACTACTGTATCTCACAATAACACCCATATAACACACAACACAATGACTACTGTATCTCACAATAACACCCATATAACACACAACACAATGACTACTATATCTCACTATAACACACAACACAATGACTACTATATCTCACTATAACACCCATATAACACACAACACAATGACTACTATATCTCACAATAACACCCATATAACACACAACACAATGACTGCTATATCTCACAATAACACCCATATAACACACAACACAATGACTGCTATATCTCACAATAACACCCATATAACACACAACACAATGACTACTGTATCTCACAATAACACCCATATAACACACAACACAATGACTACTATATCTCACTATAACACCCATATAACACACAACACAATGACTACTATATCTCACAATAACACCCATATAACACACAACACAATGACTGCTATATCTCACAATAACACCCATATAACACACAACACAATGACTACTGTATCTCACTATAACACCCATATAACACACAACACAATGACTACTATATCTCACTATAACACCCATATAACACACAACACAATGACTACTATATCTCACAATAACACCCATATAACACACAACACAATGACAACCAGGCTTACCAAAGCTGTTCTTCACGTCTCTCCTTAGACCACACAGCATGGCTTCAGTACAGCAGCTTACTGTGTTCTCAGAGCATCCAAAGGAACCAGTAGCAATCAGTTGCCAGTACAGCTGTGTCCAAGTCACTGTGTTCAGACAATCCGGTTGTATTTAGCTGAGTTTGTCTATATAAGCATACGGCAGGATTCCAAATGGCTGTGTTCTCAGACCATCCAGTTACTAGAAGTCTAACATACAGTAGGATCCCAGTCACTTTGTGCTCCTAGACTCAGACCATCCAGCTTTAATCCAGGAATTGGAGCAGGGTTTGCTGTACCATACAACAGGGTTCCATTTGCTGTTCAGATAGACAGTCTTGCTGGGCTGTGCAGTTCCAGACACCCGCATCTCTCTCTCTCTCACCGTACCATTCACCTGGCATTAGTCCTGCTGCTGTGGTTGCACCTCAACATCACTTATCTTCTCCTCCCGTGGACTGGAGCAGATTTATTCTCTCTCTTCACAGGTTTATGTCTGTCTTCAAGTGACATACACGCCTCTCTCACTCTCTCGCTCTCTCTCTCTCTCTCTCTCTCTCTCTCTCTCTCTCTCTCTCTCTCTCTCTCTCTCTCTCTCTCTCTCTCTCTCTCTCTCTCTCTCTCTCTCTCTCTCTCTCTCTCTCTCTCTCTCTCTCGCTCTCTCTCTCTCTCTCACACACACACACAGCAGTCTGAAGTAGCTCCTTCACAGTCACACCCTGGTTGGATTCAAGCAGCTAATCTAAAAATGCTCCACTGCCTCTGCCACAGAAAGATATCCAATGAGCAGTGTCTTCAAGTGTCCTCTTGCCTCAGGCTGGATGGAAGCCTGAACTCTCTCTTCTCTTCAGTCTGGTCGCTTGGTCTTGATCTTCAGTGCTAATGTTTGCAGCCACCCTCAATCACAGTCATTATTAATACTTCTCTGTATGTATAGCTGTGTGTTACAGCAACAGCCCCAATGTCTGTAAGCTCTTCACCTTAGTCATCATAGTTATAGATTAATGTAAATACTGTATCTATCTCAAAGCTGGCCTATAATTAACTTGAGAACTATATTTCCAGGGAACTAGGCAGTCCTTAAAATTCCCCAGAGAGAACGAAATGAGAGAACAGAGAGGTCTCTCTCTCTCTCTCTCTCTCTCTCTCTCTCTCTCTCTCTCTCTCTCTCTCTCTCTCTCTCTCTCTCTCTCTCTCTCTCTCTCTCTCTCTCTCTCTCTCTCTCTCTCTCTCTCTCTCTCTCTCTCATCCCTTTCTCCCTACAGCCAGCAGCTCTGCCCCTGACATCCAGTCCCAATCTCACCTGGTTTTGATAGATGGATTAGTGAGTCATCCAATGAATAATCTTCTGGTACATGAAACTATCCCCATCCAGTCCCCATCCCCTGCTCCATCCCTGTCCGTATCTCCATCCAGTCCCCATCCCCTGCTCCATCCCTGTCCGTATCTCCATCCAGTCCCCATCCCCTGCTCCATCCCTGTCCGTATCTCCATCCAGTCCCCATCCCCTGCTCCATCCCTGTCCGTATCTCCATCCAGTCCCCATCCCCTGCTCCATCCCTGTCCGTTTTCCCATCCAGTCCCCATCCCCTGCTCCATCCCTGTCCGTATCTCCATCCAGTCCCCATCCCCTGCTCAATCCCTGTCCGTATCTCCATCCAGTCCCCATCCCCTGCTCCATCCCTGTCCGTATCTCCATCCCCTGCTCCATCCCTGTCCGTATCTCCATCCAGTCCCCATCCCCTGCTCCATCCCTGTCCGTATCTCCATCCAGTCCCCATCCCCTGCTCCATCCCTGTCCGTATCTCCATCCAGTCCTCATCCCCTCCTCCATCCCTGTCCGTATCCCCATCCAGTCCCCCATCCCCTGCTCCATCCCAACCCACCCAGTCAGCCAAGAGTAATGCATGACAGCCTGCACGAGGCCACGGCACATAGCACTCTCTCATCTCTGCTAACACCGTCTTCAAGTAAGTCATCAGTGAGGGTGAGCTCTTCAAATACTACAAGATATTTGGATTATGTAGCGCTGTACTATGAATGTCAGTTAAACTCAGTTGAACTGTCATAGGTTGATGATCCAGCTACAGTACCGATGTTGGCGTCCATTACATATGTTCACTTCTTAGAAAATACATTCTGCACCGGTATAATAACTTATTTGTTAAGAATTGTTAATGAGTGTGAAACTGTCTCTAAAATGAGACCAGGCAGGCCTATTTGATTTCCAACAGTTAGAAAAAAAATAATGAATAAGGCCTGTAGGTGGCTGGTTGGTTATAGGGTTGAGTCCCAAACGTCACACCCCATTCCCTATATACCGCACTACTTTTGATCAGGGCTCTATGGGCGCACTACATAGGTGATAGGGTGCCATTTGGGACGCTGCCTAGGTCTACAGGACCCAGGAGAAACAACCACATAATGAGAGATGACTAAGACGCACAGTGCAGACCATTTTCTGCTAAAAGAAAGAACAACGAGGCAATTATAAACAGTGAAAATAGATCAAACTACTACCATGATGGTGACATGTCATTAAAGACATCATAATGACGTCATCACAAGACGTTCTGCCCACTGGGGGAGATTGCTTTCCTTTAAAACACCAGGGTATGAGTAGTTTAATGTACCAGAAGACTATTCATTGGATGACTCACTAAGCCATCTATCAAAACCAGGGAAAACAGAGAGCACAGGGACTAAGAGTCATCAGGTGAACCACATTCAGTATAATATCAATATGAATCATCAGTATAACATCATCACATTATACAACAAGGCTCCGAAAAGACACGGTCGCCCAGTTTCTAGCTCCTAGCCAACTTTGTAGTATAATTTTTGTTGTTGTTGTTATTTCCTTCATGATTTGCTCAGAACGATCCTAGTATTATTACCTACAGCGGAAAATAACTTTTGGATATTAGATCGGCGGTCACCAGAAATTCGACTTCCCTAACCTGGATCCTTTGTTTGGACTCCCCGGGGCACCCCCATTTATACCTGGTGCTTTTTTGGCACCAATCCGCCAGGGCCCTCACCTCCTCCCTGTAGGATGTCTCATCGTTGTTGGTAATCAGGCCTACCACATCAAGCAAACTTTGATGACTGAGTTGGAGACGTGTGTGGCCACGCAGTCATGGGTGAACAGGGAGTAGAGGAGGGGGCTGAGCACGCAACCCTGTGGGGCTCCCATGTTGAGGATCAGCGTGGCAGAGGTGTATTTGCCTAAGCTAGCCAGCTATAGCTAGCTAGGCTAATTGAGGACACATGCTGCGCTTTCTACCCAACCCCTTTCAGCTAAAACAGCAGCCCACCTGTTGGTTGCTCACTGTAGCCTACTCATTCTCATTTTGCTAACTTTTAATTCTGTAATTTTATTCCAAATTGCATTGCATTAGTGAACCCTCACTCCACTTGCTACACATTGAGCCTGTTTTCCGCTTTCGCTTTGATTTCCCAACATAAACAACAAGCCACATGTAAAGACTACCGGTCTCCTACCTGACTTTTTATGGGGCGCACCGTGCATGTTATAAAAACTACATTGAAAAGTTTGTTGTTTTCTTAAATTAATAATTTGAAATGTCATGATATATCCTTGTAAACTCAGCAAAAAAAAGAAACGTCACTTTTTTCAGGACCTTGTCTTTCAAAGATAATTTGTAGAAATCCAAATAACTTCACAGATCTTCATTGTAAAGGGTTTAAACACTGTTTCCCCATGCTCGTTCAATGAACCCATAAACAATTAATGAACATGCACCTGTGGAACGGTCGTTAAGACACTAACAGCTTACAGACGGTAGGCAATTAAGGTCACAGTTATGAAAACTTAGGACACTAAAGAGGCCTTTCTGCTGACTCTGAAAAACACCAAAAGAAAGATGCCCAGGGTCCTTGCTCATCTGCGTGAACGTGCCTTGGGCATGCTGCAAGGAGGCATGAGGACTGCAGATGTGGCCAGGGCAATGTCCGTACTGTGAGACGCCTAAGAGAGTGCTACAGGAAGACAGGACAGACAGCTGATCATCCTCGCAGTGGCAGACCACGTGTAACAACACCTGCACAGGATCAGTACATCCGAACATCACACCTGCGGGACAGGTACAGGTTGGCAACAACACCAGGAACGCACAATCCCTCCATCAGTGCTCAGACTGTCCACAATAGACTGAGAGAGGCTGGACTGAGGGCTTGTAGGCCTGTTGTAAGGCAGGTCCTCACCAGACATCACCAGCAACAACGTCGTTATGGGCACAAACCCACCGTCGCTGGACTAGACAGGACTGGCAAAAAGTGCTCTTCACTGACGAGTCACGGTTTTGTCTCACCAGGGGTGATGTTCGGATCCGTGTTTATCGTCGAAGGAATGAGCGTTACACCGAGGCCTGTACTCTGGAGCGGGATCGATTTGGAGGTGGAGGGTCCGTCATGGTCTGGGGCGGTGTGTCACAGCATCATCGGACTGAGCTTGTTGTCATTGCAGGCAATCTCAATGCTGTGCATTACAGGGAAGACATCCTCCTCCCTCATGTGGTACCCTTCCTGCAGGTTCATCCTGACATGACCCTCCAGCATGACAATGCCACCAGCTATACTGCTCGTTCTGTGCATGATTTCCTGCAAGACAGGAACGTCAGTGTTCTGCCATGGCCAGCAAAGATAGGGCAGTGTGCAGTGCAATGGAGATTGCGTCATCCGTGGATCTATTGGGGCGGTATGTAAATTGTAGTGGGTCTAGGGTGTCAGGTAAGGTGGAGGTGATATGATCCTTAACTATCCTCTTCATGATGACAGAAGTGAGTGCTACGGGGCAATAGTCATTTAGTTCAGTTACCTTTCCTTTCTTGGGTACAAGAACAATGACGGACACCTTGAAGCAAGTGGGGACAGCAGACTGGGATAGGGAGAGATTGAATATGTTTGTAAACACTCCGGCCAGGTGGTCTGCACATGCTCTGTGGACGCAGCAGGGGGACACTTCTACATTAATGTGGATGCTACCATGATTACAGATGATCCTGAATGGATTGTGAATAATGATCGGTGAGAAAGTTATTTTGGAGTCACTTTTATTGTAAATAAGAATAGAATATGTTTCAAATCAACACTTTTACATTAACATGGATGCTACCATGATTACGGATAATTCTGAATGAATCGTGAATAATGTTAAGTTACAGAGGGTCAAAGATCATACCCCCAAGACATGCTAACCTCCCCTGTTATTGGTAATGGTGAGAGGTAAGCATGTCTTGGGGGTATGATCTTTGACCCTCTGTAACTTATCATTATTCACGATTCATTCAGAATTATCCGTAATCATGGTAGCATCCACGTTAATGTAAAAGTGTTGATTTAAAACATATTCTATTCTTATTTACAATAAAAGTGACTCCAAAATGACATGATGTGCAATTGATTTATATTTGAAACACAACCAAAACTAACTGCACATGCATAAACAAGTTTGTAGTGCTAGGAATATGGGACCAAATACTAAACCTTTGACTAATTTATTTACAAGAATATTTAGGGGTGTCAATAATTTACTTGTTTAACAAAAATCTCTTTCTCCTATACTTTCGTCAAGGGAATATCCTAGCTCCTCACTCCGTGAAGAGATGTAAAATAAATACCTACATCTCGCCGCGGCAACATTCATAAAGAGTGACTCCTATAAGACGCTTCCTTTCCCTAAAACGGGGCTTGGTGTGTCTGTGGAGAGTTTACATCTCTTCATTTCATAAATTTTTTCATCTCTTCTGTTCATTAGGCATGAGTCATCCCGAGACACTGATGGTTATAAGTCACAGTGATGACTTCAGAGAAACACTGTCCACACACATCAACATCCAGGGGCATATTCATTAGTGCACATGTAGAAAAACATTTTGCACATAAAACAAAAACACGTTTCTTAGTGGACAACATTTCTTCTGTTTCGTGCCTAATAAACACAACCCAGTTATAGCAGTTAGTCTGCCATTGCTAGGGCCAGGATGCTTCCCTGACCCCGAGACCTGACCATGAACTCCTAACCCTAGCCTGAACTTCAGGACACTGGATATTCCTGGAACAGTAAAATATTACTTATACCTCTCATAATCGATCATATCTCATCTTAACCATACATCTTCCTGTGTGGAGAGATTATGGAATGTAGAAGAACATCAACTTCCCAGCAAACGAATAGTGGCTGAAAAGCACACACATACACGGTCCCTCGATGTCTCTTGCTACAGGATGTCATGTTATAGACAATCAGCAGCTCTCTCTCTCTATTTGTCTCTCTCTCTCGATGTCTCTTGCTACGGGATGTCATGTTATAGAAAATCAGCAGCTCTCTCTCTCTCTCTCTCTATTTGTCTCTCTCTCTCGATGTCTCTTGCTACGGGATGTCATGTTATAGAGAATCAGCAGCTCTCTCTCCCTATCCCTCTCTCTCTCTCTCTCGATGTCTCTTGCTACGGGATGTAATGATATAGCGAATCAGCAGCTCTCTCTCTCTCTCTCTCTCTCTCTCTCTCTCTCTCTCTCTCTCTCTCTCTCTCTCTCTCTCTCTCTCTCTCTCTCTCTCTCTCTCTCTCTCTCTCTCTCTCTCTCTCTCTCTCTCTCTCTCTCTCTCTCTCTCTCTCTCTCTGCTACACAAAGCCTTGACATAATGGGGCCACATAATGTGTGATTGGGAAAAAGTTTATTTTGTTGTATGTATTTCCCATTTGAGTCCATAAGGAGTACAATCTGTGGCTTGTGTATGTCCTCAGTGGGTGTGGGGTGCTCAGAGGGGTTGGGATCTCTCTCTCTCTCTGCTACACAAAGCCTGTTCTCTCTCTCTCTCTCTCTCTCTCTCTCTCTCTCTCTCTCTCTCTCTCTCTCTCTCTCTCTCTCTCTCTCTCTCTCTCTCTCTCTCTCTCTCTCTCTCTCTCTCTCTCTCTCTCTCTCTCTCTCTCTCTCTCTCTCTCTCTCTCTCTCTCTCTCTCTCTCTCTCTCTCTCTCTCTCCAATTTCAATTTAAGGGCTTTATTGGCATGAGAAACGTATGTTAACATTGCCAAAGCAAGTGAAGTAGATAATAAACAAAATTGAAATAAACAATAAATATTCACAGTAAACATTACACTCAGAAGTTTCAAAAGAATAAAGACATTTCAAATGTCATATTATGTATATATACAGTGTTGTAACAATGTGCAAATAGTTAAAGTACAAATGGGAAAATAAATAAACATAAATATGGGTTGTATTTACAATGGTGTTTGTTCTTCACTGGTTGTCCTTTTCTTGTGGCAACAGGTCACAAATCTTGCTGCTGTGATGGCACACTGTGGTTTTTCACCCAGTAGATAAGGGAGTTTATCAAAATTGGGTTTGTTTTCGAATTCTTTGTGGGTCTGTGTAATCTGAGGGAAATATGTGTCTCTAATATGGTCATACATTTGGCAGGAGGTTAGGAAGTGCAGCTCAGTTTCCACCTCATTTTGTGGGCAGTGTGCACATAGCCTGTCTTCTCTTAAGAGCCAGGTCTTTCTCAATAGCAAGGCTATGCTCACTGAGTCTGTACATAGTCAAAGCTTTCCTAAGTTTGAGTCAGTCACAGTGGTCAGGTATTCTGCCACTGTGTACTCTTTGTTTAGTTTGCTCAGTTTTTTTGTTAATTCTTCCCAAAGTGTCAAGTCATTTTCTTTTTGTTTTCTCATAATTTGGTTGGATCTAATTGTGTTGTTGTCCTGGGGCTCTGTGGGGTCGGTTTGTGTTTGTGAACAGAGCCCCAGGACCAGCTTGCTTAAGGGACTCTTGTCCAAGTTCATCTCTCTGTAGGTGATGGCTTTGTTATGGAAGGTTTGGGAATCGTTTCCTTTTAAGTGGTTATAGAATTGAACAGCTCTTTTCTGGATTTTGATAATTAGCGGGTATCGGCCTAATTCTGCTCTGCATGCATTATTTGGTGTTTTTCGTTGTACATGGAGGATATTTTTGCAGTATTCTGCATGCAGTCTCAATTTGGTGTTTGCTCCATTTTGTGAATTCTTGGTTGGTGAGCAGACCCCAGACCTCACAACCATAAAGGGCAATGGGTTCTATAACTGATTCAAGTATTTTTAGCCAGATCCTAATTGTATTGTTGAATGTTATGTTCCTTTTGATGGCATAGAAGGCCCTTCTTGCCTTGTCTTTCAGATCGTTCACAGCTTTGTGGAAGTTACCCGTGGCGCTGATGTTTAGGCCGAGGTATGCATAGTTTTTTGTTTGTTCTAGGTCAACTGTGTCTAGATGGAATTTGTATTTGTGGTGCTGGAACCTGGACCTTTTTTGGAACACCATTATTTTTGTCTTACTGAGATTTACCGTCAGGACCCAGGTCTGAAAGAATCTGTGCAGAAGATCTAGGTGCTGCTGTAGGCCCTCCTTGGTTGGTGACAGAAGCACCAGATCATCAGCAAACAGTATACATTTAACTTCAGATTCTAGTAGGGTGAGGCCGAGTGCTGCAGACTGTTCTAGTGCCCTCGCCAATTCGTTGATATATATGTTGAAGATTGTGGGGCTTAAACTGCATCCCTATCTCACCCCACGGCCCTGTGGAAAGAAATGTGTGTGTTTTTTGCCAATTTTAACCGCACACTTGTTGTTTGTGTACATGGATTTTATAATGTTGTATGATTTTCCCCTTTCCATCAATCTGTATAGCAGACCCTCATGCCAAATTGAGTCAAAAGCTTTTTTGAAATCAACAAAGCAGGAGAAGACTTTGCCTTTGTTTTAATATAATAATAATAATAATAATAATAATAATAATAATATGCCATTTAGCAGACGCTTTTATCCAAAGCGACTTACAGTCATGTGTGCATACATTTTTACGTATGGGTGGTCCCGGGGATCGAACCCACTACCCTGGCGTTACAAGCGCCATGCTCTACCAATTGCTTGTCAATTAGGGTGTACAGGGTGAATACGTGGTCCGTCGTACGGTAATTTGGTAAAAAGCCAATTTGACATTTGCTCAATACATTGTTTTCATTGAGGAAATGAACTGGTCTGCTGTTAATGATAATGCAGACAATTTTCCCAAGGTTGCTGTTGATGCATATCCCACGATAGTTATTGGGGTCAAATTTATCTCCACTTTTGTGGATTGGGGTGATCAGTCCTTGGTTCCAAATATTGGGGAAGATGCCAGAGCTAAGGATGATGTTAAAGAGTTTAAGTATAGCCAATTGGAATTTGTGGTCTGTATATTTTATCATTTCATTGAGGATACCATCAACACCACAGGCCTTTTTGGGTTGGAGGGTTTGTATTTTGTCCTGTAGTTCATTCAATGTAATTGGAGAATCCAGTGGGTTCTGGTAGTCTTTAATAGTTCATTCTAAGATTTGCATTTGATCATGTATATTTTTTTGCTGTTTGTTCTTTGTTATAGGGCCAAAAAGATTGGAGAAGTGGTTTACCCATACATCTCCATTTTGGATAGATAGCTCTTCGTGTTTTTGTTTGTTTAGTGTTTTCCAATTTTCCCAGAAGTGGTTAGAGTCTATGGATTCTTCAATTACATTGAACTGATTTCTGACATGCTGTTCCTTCTTTTTCTGTGGTGTATTTCTGTATTGTTTTAGTGATTCACCATAGTGAAGGCGTAGGCTCAGGTTTTCTGGGTCTCTTGTGTTTTTGGTTGGATATGTTTCTAAAATTTATTTCTTAGGTTTTGGCATTCTTCATCAAACCATTTGTCATTGTTGTTACTTTTCTTCAGTTTTCTGTTAGAGATTTTTATATTTGATAGGGAAGCTGAGAGGTCAAATATACTGTTTAGGTTTTCTACTGCCAAGTTTACACCTTCACTATTACAGTCAAATGTTTTGTCCAGGAAGTTGTCTACAAGGGAATTCATTTGTTGTTGCCTACTTGTTTTTTGGTAGGTTTCGACACTACTTTCCTTCCATCTATAGCATTTCTTAATATTATTCAGTTCCTTTGGCTTTGACGCCTCATGATTGAGTATTGCTCTGTTCAAGTAGACTGTGATTTTGCTGTGGTCTGATAAGGGTGTCAGTGGGCTGACTGTGAACGCTCTGAGAGACTCTGGGTTGAGGTCAGTGATAAAGTTGTCTACAGTACTACTGCCAAGAGATAAGCTATAGGTGTACCTACCATAGGAGTCCCCTCGAAGCCTCCATTGACTATGTACATACCCAGTGTGCGACAGAGCTGCAGGAGTTGTGACCCGTTTTTGTTGGTTATGTTGTCATAGTTGTGCCTAGGGAGTATATGGGGGAGGGAATGCTGTCACATCCAGGTAGGTGTTTGTCCCCGTATTTTGAGGGTGTCAGGTTCTTCAGTTCTGGCATTTAGGTCGCCACAGACTAGTATATGTCCCTGGGTCTGGAAATGATTGATTTCCCCCTCTAGGATGGAGAAGCTGTCTTCATTAAAGTATGGAGATTCTAGTGGTGGGATATAGGTAGCACACAGGAGGACATTTTTCTCTGTTGAGATAATTTCCTTTTGAATTTCTAGCCAAATGTAAAATATTCCTGTTTTGATTCATTGAATAGAGTGAGTTAGGTCTGCTCTATACCAAATTATCATACCCCCTGAGTCCCTTCCTTGTTTCACACCTGGTAGTTTGGTGGATGAGACTATCAGCTCTCTGTAACCTTGCTGGTCTGGGCGGGGTGTCTGTTGATCTGTTGCTCCTGTGTGAGGTGTTGGGTCTGCGGTTGAGGGCGATATCCTTTAGGGTCCAGGCGAAGGTGGGCAATGCTGCCTTGTATAGGTGGACCTGGTCGTCAAGGCTGTTCAAGTCCAGGGTGGAGTGGTGGGCCAGGTAGACATTTGGTTTTAAGGCACAGTCACGGGAAATACTTGCATTTACCCGCTGTATGGTAGCAGGGTGTAAGTCTTTTCATGGTAGCAGGGTTGAGATAACCACTTGTGCGTTGGGGAAAGTAGAATAAGCTTTTTCTATCACTCCCTTGAGTGATGTGGCCACCCTTTCCTGCTGTGTTTTCAGGTCGTTTGTGCCTGTGTGTATTATTATGTGGCTGGGTGATCCTAGTTGGTCCTCAGACAGAAGGTCTGGGGCGCGCTGGGTGTTTGGACACCAGAGTTTAGACACTGTGTGATTGGGAAAAAGTTTATTTTGTTGTATGTATTTCCCATTTGAGTCCATAAGGAGTACAATCTGTGGCTTGTGTATGTCCTCAGTGGGTGTGGGGTGCTCAGAGGGGTTGGGATCTCTCTCTCTCTCTCTGCTACACAAAGCCTGTTCTCTCTCTCTCTCTCTCTCTCTCTCTCTCTCTCTCTCTCTCTCTCTCTCTCTCTCTCTCTCTCTCTCTCTCTCTCTCTCTCTCTCTCTCTCTCTCTCTCTCTCTCTCTCTCTCTGTCTCTCTCTCTGTCTCTCTCTGCTACACAAAGCCTTGACATAATGGGGCCACATAACAGCATCCATGTCTCCTCAGCTGTTGTTGTTTTATGATTTTAGAGACAGCGGTTCTCCTCCCCCTGCTGTGTACCATACAACAGGTAGAAAAAAAGAAAAAAGAAAAAAACACTTCTGAGAGGGGTGAAGACAGAATGATATTACACAATAAAGAATATTTCCTTACTTAGTTACCTAGGTTACTGACCTTTTTATATTTGTCTACCTATTATTCTGCAGGGAGCATAGTCACCAAGAAAACAATTGGTAACACACTACGCCGTGAAGGACTGAAATCCTGCAGCACCCGCAAGGTCCCCCTGCTCAAGAAAGCACATATACAGGCCCGTTTGAAGTTTGCCAATGAACATCTGAATGATTCAGAGGAGAACTGGGTGAAAGTGTTGTGGTCAGATGAGACCAAAATCGAGCTCTTTGGCATCAACTCAACTCGCCGTGTTTGGAGGAGGAGTAATGCTGCCTCAAAGGGACGATGGACGGGGCCATGTACCGTCAAATCTTGGGTGAGAACCTCCTTCCCTCAGCCAGGGCATTGAAAATGGGTCGTGGATGGGTATTCCAGCATGACAATGACCCAAAACACACGGCCAAGGCAACAAAGGAGTGGCTCAAGAAGAAGCACATTAAGGTCCTGGAGTGGCCTAGCCAGTCTCCAGACCTTAATCCCATAGAAAATCTGTGGAGGGAACTGAAGGTTCGAGTTGCCAAACGTCAGCCTCGAAACCTTAATGACTTGGAGAAGATCTGCAAAGAGGAGTGGGACAAAATCCCTCCTGAGATGTGTGCAAACCTGGTGGCCAACTACATGAAACGTCTGACCTCTGTGATTGCCAACAACGGTTTTGCCACCAAGTACTAAGTCATGTTTTGCAGAGGGGTCAAATACTTATTTCCCTCATTAAAATGCAAATCAATTGATAACATTTTTGACATGCGTTTTTCTGGATTTTTTTTGTTGATATTCTGTCTCTCACTGTTCAAATAAACCTACCATTAACATTATAGACAGATCATATCTTTGTCAGTGGGCAAACGTACAAAATCAGCAGGGGATCAAATACTTTTTTCCCTCACTGTAACCCTGGACTGTTCAGTGTTGTGTTGTGTGTGATTGTTAATGTCGTGTCATGTACGCGCTATTTGTTGGTCTCTTGCTCAGTGTTAAGTGAACCTTGACCTTGTTGATTCCTGCGTCTTCTTCCTGCCTCTTCGTATACTCAGGACTCGTCACAATATGTTCTAAGGCCTCCTTTATGAACAGTAGTACAGATCAAAGCTATGCCCTAGGGCCTACTTTATGAATAGTAGCAGAGATCAGAGCTATATGTCCTATTGTTTTCTTTTTCATTCTCCATAGCCCATCTACAATACCTAACTGGGTGGTCCATGTCTTCATTAATTCTCTACCATTCATTCTCCACAGCCCATCTAGAATACCTAGCTGGGTGGTCCATGACTTGATTAATTCTCTACCATTCATTCTCCACAGCCCATCTAGAATACCTAGCTGGGTGGTCCATGTCTTGATTAATTCTCTACCATTCATTCTCCACAGCCCATCTAGAATACCTAACTGGGTGGTCCATGTCTTCATTAATTCTCTACCATTCATTCTCCACAGCCCATCTAGAATACCTAGCTGGGTGGTCCATGTCTTGATTAATTCTCTACCATTCATTCTCCACAGCCCATCTAGAATACCTAACTGGGTGGTCCATGTCTTGATTAATTCTCTACCATTCATTCTCCACAGCCCATCTAGAATACCTAACTGGGAGAACTTCTGCTGTCACTGACACACACACACACACGCACGCACGCTCGCACGCTCGCACGCACGCACGTACACACACACTACTACTATGATGACAGATCAATTACCTTACTCCCCTCTCTACTCTTCCGAATGTTTGCCTTGATGAAATTATAACACAATATTTTTGATGATTCAGTATTCTCATTTTCTCTGTACTGTACTTTCAAAGTTGCTCAAGGATTAATCGAACTGAATAGTTGGATATTTGACCTTGCTTATGCCAGGTTTTTCGGGAGGCAGCAAAAGATAGATGAACAAAAACAGAACAGACCCCATGCAGACCCCACCCTCTGCTCTGTTTCACAGGGTTTCAGCGAGCCTCCCCCCGGAACAACTATGATATGCATATGACTGCTAATTATCTTGTAATTAATCTCTTGTGACAAGAGAAAACCTCATACGAAACACATTTGCATCGCAAAGAGGTGTAAGAAACTAAACATGATCAAGATGTGCACACGTCTCTCTGTGACCGCCGATAACTTCACAACGAGTTTGACTACAAATACAACGTTGCCCAATGACTTACAAACAAACAAAGGGTAAAAAAGATGCTTCAAATTAAAACTCAAATGACTGCATTAAAAGATAAATAGCCTACCTACAGTATAGGCTACATTGACCTTTCAGAAAGTATTCACACCCCTTGATTTTTTTTCCACATTTTGTTGTGTTACAGCCTGAATTTAAAATGGATTAAATTGAGATTTTGGGGTCACTGGCCTACACACAATACCCCATAATGCCAAAGTGGAAAATATGTTTTTCAAATTGTTTTACTAATTAAATAAAAAATGAAAAGCTATATCAAGATCTACAGTACACTGAGTATGCTAAACATTAAGAACACCTGCAATTTCCATGACGTGGACTGACCAGGTGAATCCGGGTGAACGTGATGATCCCTTATTGACGTCACTTGTTAAATCCACTTCAATCAGTGTAGATGAAGGGGAGGAGACAGGTTAACCCTTTCCAGCCCACCCATTCAAAAATCGGAAACATGTTTCTGATGGTTGTCACGTCAATATCTCTGTGTTACAATCAACATTTTTTTCATAAAACCCCTCTTTTGATAGGTAACAATGTTTGCATTAATGATATTTGATTGGTTTAGGGGATATGGGGCGGGAGTTAGGCTTTCTATCCAAAAGGAAAAACTCAACATGAAAATGGCTGATTTGACGCTGCTGCCACAGGAAGGCGCCTCTCAATCTGACAGGTTATGACCAACGTTGGCAGAGCCATCATTCAGATTTGGACAACATTATCAAGGTAAGAAACTGTAAATAATTCGTTTTTATGTTGGTATTTATATTTTAGAGTATTTTTTCCGAAGGATAAGATGAGTCTGTGAAATTAACTTTAGGCGCCTGGTGAGCTGACTAGCTACCAAGCCGAGTAGACTTGAAAAGTAGAATCGGCTTGAAAGTGAGTTGACCATTTCTATCTGATGTAAAAGTGATTATTATTTGACATCGATATTTTTACATGAAAAGTACATGAAAAGCTTTATAAAGTGAATCCGAGATTCTTTTTTAAAATCTCCTCAAATAATGTTAGCTATCTAGCTAGATTGCTAGCTAGCCACCTAGCTAACTATGATGGCTGTGTCGGTCAAGTCAGTCACCCAAGATGGAGCAAGATAGCCTACTGGTTTTAGCTCTTGTCTTTTATTTTTTATGTTTTCTTTGATAACTGTACAAATTAAATGCATCCACAGCACCCCTCTCTCTTTTGGCTGGCTAGCGAGGGACAATATGTAATAATAATAATAATAATATAATAATATGCCATTTAGCAGACGCTTTTATCCAAAGCGACTTACAGTCATGTGTGCATACATTTTAACGTATGGGTGGTCCCGGGGATCGAACCCACTACCCTGGCATTACAAGCGCCATGCTCTACCAATTGAGCTACAGAGGACAACTCGGTGGTGTGCGACATGTAGAAGACAAGCGCCGTGAATCCATTAGGGACGCAAAAAGACAATACAAACTCAAACTTGAATCGATGTTCGACAACTCAGACTCGCGACGCATGTGGCAAGGACTACAGGCTTTCACGGACTACCAAGGCAAATCCAGCTGTGTGGTGCCCACCAAAGCCTCCCTCCCAGACAAGCTTAACACATTAAATGCTCGCTTCGAGGCAGAAGATACCAAGCCATCCAGGAAGGCTCTCGCTGCTCCGGATTACCAGGTGCTTTCGCTCTCCAAGGCTGACATGAGGAAAACTCTCAAAAGAGTGAATACTCACCAAGTCGCCGGCCCAGATGGCATCCCTCGTCGCGTCCTCAGAGTGTGCGCTGACCAACTGACGAGCGTCTTCTCTGACATCTTGAAACTGTCCCAGGCTGTAGTCCCCTCTTGCTTTAAGGAGACCACCATCGTCGCAGTGCCAAAGAAAACCAAGGTGACATTCCCAACTGACTATCGCCCCATCACACTCACCCCTGTCATCATGAAGTGCTTTGAGAGGCTGGTCATGGCCCAATCAAGGCCATCATACCAGGCCCACTGGACCCCCTCCAATATGCCTACCACTCCAACAGATCCACAGAAGATGACATTTCCATCCCTATTCACACGGCTGGACAAGCGGAACACATACGTGAAAATGCTGTTCATTGACTACAGCATTCAACACTATTGTTGCTTCCAAGCTCGTCATCAAGCGCAGAGTCCTGGGTCTGGACACTACCCTCTGCAACTGGATCCTGGACTTCCTGACGGGCAGACCACAGGCTGGGAGGATTGGCAACAACACCTCCTCCACACTGACTCGTAACACAGGTGCCCCCCAGGAGTGTGTCCTCAGCCCTCTGCTGTACTCTCTGTTCACCCACGACTGCGTGGATTTGCATGACACCAACTCCATTATCAAGTTTGCTGACGACACCACAGTTGTAGGCCTACAATGGCGCGTCAACCTATAGGGAGGAGGTAACTGAACTGGCATTGTGGTGCCAGGACAACAACCTCTCCCCCAACGTCAGCAAAACAAAATAGTTGATTTTTGACTTCAGGAAGCAGAGGAGGGAACATGCCTGTTGGTATCAGACCTCATTCTCCGATACCGTCTGCCCGACAGTAAGGGAGAGAACAGCTCGTGGCTGGAGGGTGTGTGGGGTCCTTGATGATGCTGCGGGCCTTCCTCAGGCACCGTTTCAAGTAGATGTCCTGGATGGGTGGGAACACAGCCCCAGTGATGTCCTGGATGGGTGGGAACACAGCCTCAGTGATGTCCTGGATGGGTGGGAACACAGCCCCAGTGATATCCTGGATGGGTGGGAACACAGCCTTAGTGATGTCCTGGATGGGTGGGAACACAGCCTCAGTGATGTCCTGGATGGGTGGGAACACAGCCTCAGTGATGTCCTGGATGGGTGGGAACACAGCCTCAGTGATGTCCTGGATGGGTGGGAACACAGCCTCAGTGATTTACTGGGCAATCTTCACCAGCCGCTGGAGGGCCTTGCGGTCATGGACGGAGCAATTCCCATACCAGGCCGTGATGCAACCAGTCTGGACGTTCTCGATGGTGCAGTGGTAGTATTTGGAGAGGAGCCGGGTTGGCATGCCGAATTTCTTCGCCACCATCGAGGGGGGTGGCTTTGTACAGATGTTTGTGTAAACATGGTCCAGCATGTTGTTTCCTCTCGTGGGGCAGGAAATATCTTGGTGATAATTTGGAAGAATATTTGTTTTAAAACTTGCTTAGTTAAAATATCCCGCAACAATAAAGACTGCTTCCGGGTGAGAAGATATATGCTGGCTAATGTTCTTGTACAGTTCGCAGAGGGCCGCTTTGATGTTGATATACACAGCTGTGATAATAACACACGTTAATTCCCTAGGCATATAGTGGGGTTGGCATTTTAGCATCAGAAACTCCAGGTCGGGTGAACAGGAACTGCTTCGGTACACCATCAATTGTTGATGATGGAGCGTACACCTTCCCACTACTCTTACCAGAAGCCACCGCTCAATCCATACAGAAAATTAGTCGAGTGAATTGTCCGTAAGCCATGTCTCTATAAAAACAAAAGACACAGCATTCCCTGACGTCCCTCTGTGATTGAAGCCTTGCTCTGAGTTCACAAAGTTTATTTTCCAGCAATTGGACATTAGCTATCAGGATACCAGGAAGAGGAGGCCGTGTAGCCCGTCTTTTCAACCGAGCTTGGAGTCTACCTTTCCTTCCTCTTTTTTTGTCGCTGGTGTTGCCTTCGCTCATTTCGGCAAGGAGTAACAGGTATGGGGAACAAAGTAGGGTTTTCGCGATATCAGTATCGCAATACTATGATACCAGATTTTCCAAAAATATAGCATGAATTAGACTAAACTCTATGGTCCTATAAAAACCTACTTTATGTAAAATTGTGGGTGCCATAGCTTGCAAAATAAACACATTTGACTCTAGGTGATAACACAATGCTGTTTGTCGCTAACATTAGGACTGTTTTCCTCAAATGTAATCTGCTTCATGTTTTATTTCCTTGCCACAATACTTCTGAGTATCGCGACAAAGGAGTGAATGTAGTATTGAAGATCTGGGAGGCTGAGAGAGATGCGTGTGTAGCTGTCGATTCATGGTCCAGAACTAATTAAGTAATAATTAAAGTTAATTAAAATAATAACAAGTCGAGCGCCCTCCTCAGCGCCACCATCTTAGATCAGTAGGCGCCGGTAGAGTAGTACTCCCTTCTGGTCATACAGCCCACAGGAGAGTACTGTACTGAGCAGAGAGCCTAACACCCCAGCACCTCTCCCTTTCAACTCCTCCATTTACATTACATTTTTAGTCATTTAGCAGACGCTCTTATCCAGAGCGACTTACAGGAGCAATTAGGGTTAAGTGCCTTGCTCAAGGGCACATCGACAGATTTTTCACCTAGTCGGCTCTGGGATTAGAACCAGCGACCTTTCGGTTACTGGCACAACGCTCTTAACCACTAACCACTAAGTCTCATCTCTCAGCTAGGAGGACACAGCCCGCTGTGACACAGCACAAGGAATGACACTCATGGCGTAATGTGGGTTTCTATCTAAATCAGGGCCGACCAAACTGGGGCCCGTGACCTCTAGGGGGCCAACAACCAAAAAATAAAATACTATTTAGGAAGTAAGTCGGGGTCTCAACTTACTGTTGCGAGATAGCATAGTAGAATACACAGGGTGCAGTTTAGAAATGTAGTACTGCATCAGCAGTTTTCCTCTTGTTACGTCAGTCACTGACAGTCACTCAATTGGCCATGTCAGCTCACATTTTATAGATTGCTACGTAAGTAAGTCTAGCCAGCTATCTAAACCTTGTAGTAATCATGGCCGAATTACTGACCAGGCACCCAAGGCAAGTGCCCAGGGGCCCCCATTGATTTTGTTAGTCACTTTCCCTATGAACATGGCATAAGTCATGGCAAAATGTGTAGAACTGCCGAGAATTAGCATTAAATCTGAAAAATGTTCTCTCCATCCCATGGCAAAATGAGTAGAATCATATTAAATGTAGTTTTAAAACTGCAGAATGTTCTCTATGCCCCATGGAAAAGTTTGTAGATTTTTTACAATGTAACCACTCAAATAGTCCCGAAAGTGGCTTCTTTGGTTTGTCCGGTAGGCTACAATGGAACCACTCGAATAGTCCCGAAAGTGCAAACTCCAAGCTAAATCAAGTGCACCTTCAAGTATTTGAAACATGGTACTTATTTTACCCAGGTTTGAAAACATCATTGGGGACACAGAACCCTAAACCACGACAAGAATTCAACGTACAGTTAGTCATTCAGGGACACAGCAATTATGTAACACCAGCAGCACTTTAAAGCACCATTAACCAGCATTAGGAAGTCGGTATAAACACATTAAGCAGATGCCTTGAAGTACTTTAACTAAAACAGGCGGGGAAGTAAAGACAGAACGAAAAAAGGAATAGACTTTTCAGGCCAGACTTTTGGTTAGTTGCGCAAGTCAACGCGTCATAGACAGAGTGTATCTACTGCTACGTTTCAAAACAACGCTCCCAACGTCTTGGCTCTCTGCTGCTGTGGGGACAAGATGGAGACGTCACAAGACAATTAAATAAGTGGAGACAATCCAAGATGGCCACATGCAATTAGCGGAGGTTAACGCAGACAGTCTGTGGAGGTTGATAGACGTCAGAGGTCAATTAGTTTTTGACGTCTGAGAATGTGCTGCTTCCTGTCTCGTATGTTTTGTCACCTATAAATGTGTGTCATTTTCAAAAAGATCATTGGCTGAGTGGAAATCGGGGCACACTGTGTGTAGGCTAGTATGTTATCAGAAGGCCCAGGAGTTGTTTCAGTAAAAACCATCCCTCTCTCCTCCTTTCAAAAGCGTTGAACTTTTCTAATGAATAACATCAAAATGTCTCAGTGCTCAAAGGCATCAAGGGCTTACTTAAAAATAAATAAAAAATAAAGACATGATGCTAGACCAGTTAACACGGTATTGCACAGCCAGAGGGAGTCGTCTCCAAATCCCAGACGCGGGGTTCGCTTTCGTGACAAATGGCGGGAACATGTGACACACACTGTAATAGTCACAACCCTGCCCAAGAGGACAAAAAATATCTGAGTAATGCCAAACAATCATAGTACAATGGAACTTTAAATATAGTGAATGTGTTTACAGTCAGGGCATACTGATCATGACGAACCTGCCCAGAAGGAAATAAAGGGTTGCTGTCCAAAAACACAATGAAAATATCTGAGTAATGCTCAACAATTACAGTACAAATACACTGGCAGAGCATCAAAATACACTGCATTAGTTTGATTGCAATCAGAATGTATTACATGTGTTCCATATGACTAAATTCCAATTGGCAGGGTTTTAAGACCATTTTTATTTATTGGCGTAGCATCAAAATACACAACATTTATAGCGCTCTCTCTCTCTCTCTACACACACACACACACACACACACACACACACACACACCTACAGTGTAATGCCAAGGAGGAGGTTTGATCTATTACAAAAAGTATCATATGTCTTGTACCGTAAATCTATGACTTGACAGAGAAAATATGATCAGAGATCTTGCCTCTGGGAAAACACCCTCAGGTGCTATACAGGAGTCGTGGAATCACAGCAGGCAAAACAGAGCGGATTTATCCACACACAACAGTGATAGAAAAGTCAGCCCCAGGGTGTATAGTGTGGGTTAAAAATGTATTGAGTGTCATTTGAGACAGTTCTGTTTAGATAGGAGAGTTTTGCTAGTGGCTCAACTATTCCTTAGAACAGCCATACAGTCAATATCTGAGAAAAGTATTATATTTTATTTGTTTAAATTCGATTTGATTTCAATTATACTGAACAAAAATATAAATGCAACATATACATTTTTGTTCCCTTGTTTCATGAGCTGAAATAAAATATCCCTGAAATTTTCCATACGCACAAAAAGCTTATTTCTCTCAAATTTTGTTCACAAATTTGTTTACATCCCTGTTAGTGAGCATTTATCCTTTGCCAATATAATCCATCCACCTGACAGGTGTGGCATATCAAGAAGCTGATTAAAACAGCATGATCATTACACAAGTGCACCTTGTGCTGGGGACAATAAAAGGCCACTCTAAATTTTTGTGCAGTTTTGTCACACAACACAATGCCACAGATGTCTCAAGTTTTGAGGGAGCTTGCAATTGGCATGCTGACTGTAGTTAACTATATTTCTTGAACTGCATTTTTGGTTAAGGGCTTGTAAGTAAGCATTTCACGGTAAGGTCTACACCTGTTGTATTCGGCACGTGACAAATAGCATTTGATTTGATTAGAATGTCCACCAGAGCTGTTGCCAGAGAATGAAATGTTCATTTCTCTACCATAAGCCGCCTCCAATGTCGTTTTAGAGAATTAGCAGTACATCCAACCGGCCTCACAACCGTAGACCACGTGCAACCACGCCAGCCCAGGACCTCCACATCCGGCTTCTTCACCTGCGGGATCGTCTGAGACCAGCCACCCGGACAGCTGATGAAACTGAGGAGTATTTCCGTCTGTAATAAAGCCCTTTTGTGAGGTGGGCCTATGTCTCCCAAGTGGGTGGGCCTATGCCCTCCCAGGCCCACCAATGGCTGCGCCCCTGCCCAGTCATGTGAAATCCATAGATTAGGGCCTAATGAATTTATTTCAAAGGACTGATTTCCTTGTATGAACTGTAACTCAGTAAAACCGTTGCGTTTATATTTTTGTTCAGTGTACATTCAATTATATTATTTCCTATCAGTGCTCCCACTGAGCCCCTGTCTTGTCTCAGGAGCTACACTGCAGTCTTTTGGTTGTCAGCTCAACTGCTGGATGAAATTGTTCCCAAAAATAAAAGATTCAGGGATGTTCAGAGCCCTGAGTTGAGTTGAGATGAGCTCAGCCATCGCAGAGGAATCAAGAACACAGGGAATATTAATTATGTCTGTTCTCATTATTATGTCTCGTCATGTATTCTCCAACACGCTAGGCCTCCGTCCCTATTGGCACCCTAATCCCTACACAGCGCACTACCTTTGAACGGAGCCCTCTACTTTTGAACAGGGCCCATAAGGCTCTGGTTAAAAGTAGTGAACTACATGTGTATATATAGGGAATAGGGTGCTATTTGGGACGAAGTCTAGGACTCTTGAAAACATTAGCAGGACCAAGCCTGAAGATATTTGACACTGATCAATTCAGAAATGTACGACAAGTAGAATGAACACAAGTGAATATTCTAATAGTATTAATATTCAGTTTCTTCTCAATCGTTTCATAAATGTATTTATTCAATCTATTCATACATTTTTATCAATCCTATCTAATAAAACCAGTTCCTGTGTCTGCTGGATCCTAGCCTACCGACAGGTGGCAGGCTGCACCCATACATACTGTCCATTTGACTAAATCTCAGGGAAGGAAGAGCGTGCAACTTCAAAGCCCCGATCAGCTCCACTGTATTCATAAATAAATTATCCACCAAAACAGGACAGGAGAGGAAGAAGCCACATCGCCAAAGCAAATATTAGCGCACCACGTTTAAACGTTAAAGTAAACAAATAAATTAATGTTAAATGCATATATTCAATTCAATTTACAGAATAATTTATTACTTTAGGTGGACATTTGTGAACTAGCGTCTTGTATGCTATTTGAATTAGCCTGAAACTTTAATGTTTATTTCAATTTGTCAACGCAATACTACATTTTACATGTTGATTAGGCCACTGACTGAATGGCCACAATCTCCTTACATTATATGTTTTGTTTTGATGACTGATGTTATATTTCCCATCAACATTCGTACTGTAGCTCATTTATCCGCAGCGGAGGTAACCATAAAGAGTCTAAACAACTTTTTAGAAAATCACATGAACGATGCTGAATGATCATCCTGTTGTTAGGGGGAATCATGCTGACAGTGTGCGTATCCCCTCTCCAAAGAAGTGGGTCGCTACCGCTGTTCTCTGCTCATATAATGGTTTGCAACTATGAAATTGCATTTGTATAGCAGCCAAATCAATGATGATGAAAGAAGCCTATTTGAAGTAATAGAACGGTCGAATTGTTTATTATTCAGTGGATGAAGGCGGAAAACTATTGCATGCTATACGGCACGGTGACGTGTGTAGTTTCAAGTTACAGTATGCAATTATAATAATCTTAATCTCTTGCTCAAATATACTTGGAAAATACTGCTACCTTTATGTGTTCCTCTCCTTAAGATGGCTTGAAGAAAGAGCATTTCTCCTGTTTTCCCCGTTACAGATCCGAGGGAAAAGATGCAGGTAAAACGATGTAGGCTTTTCACTCTCTCTCTTTCTCTCTCTCTCTCTCTTTCTCTCTCTCTCTCTCTCTCTCTCTCTCTCTCTCTCTATCTCTTTCTCTCTCTCTCACTCACTCAATCTCTCTCTTTACCCCATGCGTACCCCGAAGAACTACCAGCTATGCCCCCTCAGCGCATGCCCACGAACCGTGTCAGTTGTATGGTCGAGTTCAATAATGATCATAGGTAGGAAATTGCATTTCTTAATGATCGATCGATATCCTATCACAAATTTCTGTGATATTTCAACCACCTGTCATTTAAACAACCCACCACGGCGAACTGAGTAGCACAATCATGTGTAGGCAATTAAGTGTTTGTATGTTCAAAAATAAATAAATAAAAAGTAAATAATTAACATAATCATGTACAGTACATCCAAAGAATAGTGTGTGTTTTATCTTATGGACGGTCACTCACTGTTCCTCAAGCTATGACATGATGAAACATATTTGGTAGCAAGATTTGCTGTTTGTCACTCTCTTAACAGTATTCTTAATTTGTGATAATCTTCCAAATCTGTCAAATTTGGTATCGTTGAGTTGAATTTCTCAAAGTAGTGTTATCTGGTCTTTTTTACTTTCTCGCAGTGAAGGAGGAAGTGCATCTGTGTCTTTACCTCCCCTGTCATACAGTGATCACATTCTCTCTCTCGCTCTCAAATTGTATGCTGCTCAAAGCCTTTGGGACATTTGACGGCCTAGTTATTTCTCTCTCCTTATTTCAAGAATACTTGTGATCAACTTTATCCATGATTCAGGTGATGAGCTGTGCCTGGTTTCTCCAGACATTGCATTCAGGACAAATAGTTAAATTTTTGTTTCATCAGACCACAGAATATTTTGCCTTATGCTCTGAGTCTTTCACGTGCCTTTTTGCCAACACCAGGCGTGCTGTCATGTGCCTTTTTCTCAGGAGTTGCTTCCGTCTGGCCACTCTGCCATAAAGCCCAGATTGGTGAAGCGCTGTAGAGACTGATGTACTTCTGGCAGGTTCTCCCATCTCAGCCAAGGAATTTTGTAGTTCTGTCAGAGTGGTCATTGGGTTCTTGGTCACCTCCCTGACCAAGGTCCTTCTTGCTCGGTTGCTCAGTTTGGTCGGACGGCCAGTTTTCGGAATAGTCTGGGTAGTTCCAGCCTGTGATTTACGTTCCATTTCTGTGGTACAGTTGATTTCATCGCTATGAACGCTAAGAAGCCAACCATAACTCACTCATTGCCCTATCCCTCTGTGCTGGCACAGATCTACTACCTACAGCGATCCTCTCAGGATCTCTCACCCTTGACCCTTGACCCATCCTCCTCTACTCTCTTCACTGCCTCAGCACACGACACCTTCTGCACTACTCTGACTCTAGCCACCTCAACCTGCCTCTCTCGCACTGGACACTTCCGATCCCCAGCAACATGGGCACCCTTACAGTTAACACACACATCTTTATCCTCCGAAACTACACAATCCTCTATCCCATGCCCTCCTGCACACTTCCCACATCTTGGAATCTCCGTCTTACACACTGCTGCAACATGACGATAAACGTTGCACCTGAAACAGCGCAGTTTGATTCTGCACAAAAGCTCTAACAGGGTAACTGATATATCCTAAAATGACTTTGTTGGCTAAAGACTCAAAAGGTCTGACAATGACTCCTCAGTTTCACCACGCTCCCCACCGGTTCTGCGTCGCAACAAACGGCGGAATCACAAACACCAGGAATTTTCACCTTCATTTGCTCCACCTCCACACTTAACGCTACCCCAGAAATCACTCCTTTCAATGGTGCTCCTGTTCCTAAGAGCAAAGTAAGAAACAGATCTAGACCCAAGTTGCGTGACACAGAGCATCTGCTCCCTCTGGTCAGAAGAAACACAAACAAATATCACAAGTCCACTACGGGTTACCTTCACTGGATTCAACTGCCCCTAACTCCTTTCCCACCCACCCTGAAACCACAGATGGATCCGCCAAAAAGGCAAGAGTCCACTTTCTCCAACAACGTCACTCCTACCGGTCCAGAATCTTCTTTATTATGTCTGGGGCCATTCTTCCTCAACACACATTTTCCCACTACACTCGGCTCTTCCTCGCTGTCCATAACCACGTCTTTCCGTTCCCCAAGCTCTGCTGCGCCTTCATCCGCTGTACTGCCTGCAGAACACGCACTGATGGCATTTCTACAAAACCCAACTTCTATTTCTAAATTATGTCAAAACAATTGAGTTGGCCACAGGTGGACTCCAATCAAGTTGTAGTGACATTTCAAGGATTGTCAAAGGAAATTTGATGCACCTGAGCTCAATTTGGAGTGTCGTAGCAAAGGGGTGTGAATACTTATGTAAATTATATATTTCTGTACTTTGCATTTTCAATACATATTTAAAACATGTTTTCACTTTGTCGTTGTGGGGTATTGTGTGTAGATGGGTGAGAAAAAGAATCCATTTTGAATTCAAGCTGTAACATAACAAATTGTGGAATAAGTCAAGGGGTATGAATACTTTCTGTAGGCACTGTATATTAGCCTATTGATCAACAACATTTGTATAGAAGCATCATTCCAGCATGTCACGCTTGTACAGAAGGACATCATATACAGTGGCTTGCGAAAGTATTCACCCCCCTTGGCATTTTTCCAATTTTGTTGCCTTACAACCTGGAATTAAAAGGGATTTTTTGGGGGGTTTGTATTATTTGATTTACACAACATGCCTACCACTTTGACGATGCAAAATATTTTTTCTTGTGAAACCAACAAGAAATAAGACAAAAAAAAACTGAAAACTTGAGCGTGCATATCTATTCACCCCTCCAAAGTCAATACTTTGTAGAACCACCTTTTGCAGCAATTACAGCTGCAAGTCTCTTGGGGTATGTCTATATAAGTTTGGCACATCTAGCCACTGGGATTTTTGCCCATTCTTCAAGGCAAAACTGCTCCAGCTCCTTCAAGTTGGATGGGTTCCGCTGGTGTACAGCAATCTTTAAGTCATACCACAGATTCTCAATTGGATTGAGGTCTGGGCTTTGACTAGGCCATTCGAAGACATTTAAATGTTTCCCCTTAAACCACTCAAGTGTTGCTTTAGCAGTATGCTTAGGGTCATTGTCCTGCTGGAAGGTGAACCTCCGTCCCAGTCTCAAATCTCTGGAAGACTGAAACAGGTTTCCCTCAAGAATTTCCCTGTATTTAGCGCCATCCATCATTCCTTCAATTCTGACCAGTTTCCCAGTCCATGCCGATGAAAAACATCCCCACAGCATGATGCTGCCACCATGGATGGTGTTCTCGGGGTGATGACAGATGTTGGGTTTGCGCCAGACATAGCGTTTTCCTTGATGGCCAAAAAGCTCAATTTTAGTCTCATCTGACCAGAGTACCTTCTTCCATATGTTTGGGGAGTCTCCCACATAAATTTTGGCGAACACCAAACGTGTTTGCTTATTTTTTTCTTTAAGCAATGGCTTTTTTCTGGCCACTCTTCTGTAAAGCCCAGCTCTGTGGAGTGTACGGCTTAAAGTGGTCCTATGGACAGATACTCCAATCTCCGCTGTGGACCTTTGCAGCTCCTTCAGGGTTATCTTTGGTCACTTTGTTGCCTCTCTGATTAATGCCCTCCGTGAGTTTTGGTGTGCGGCCCTCTCTTGGCAGGTTTGTTGTGCTGCCATATTCTTTCCATTGTTTAATAATGGATTTAATGGTGCTCCGTGGGATGTTCAAAGTTACAGATATTGTTTTATAACCCAACCCTGATCTGTACTTCTCCACAACTTTGTCCCTGACCTGTTTGGAGAGCTCCTTGGTCTTCATGGTGCCGCTTGCTTGGTGGTGGCCCTTGCTTAGTGGTGTTGCAGACTCTGGGGCCTTTCAGAACAGGTGTACATATACTGAGATCATGTGACAGATCACATGACACTGATATTGCACACAGGTGGACTATATTTAACTAATTATGTGACTTCTGAAGGTAATTGGTTGCACCAGATCTTATTTAGGGGCTTCATAGCAAAGGGGGTGAATACATATGCACGCACCACTTCTCTGTTATTATTTAATTTTTTTCATTACACTTCACCAATTTTGACTATTTTGTGTATGTCCATTACATGAAATCCAAATAAAAATACATTTAAATTACAGATTGTAATGCAACAAAATAGAAAAAACGCCAAGGGGGATGAATACTTTTGCAAGGCACTGTAGGCAATGCTGTTAGTTTGAGAATATAAAATAACAACTATTTAACGCAAATGTGTTGAACGTAACATCATGATTTGTGATCACGGATACTTATGACACTTATGACGCATCTATAAACAACTAAATTGGCTAGTTCAGCTATCTGTCAAGAAATGGGCGGGTTGTACGTATAATGAAATCAGTCAATTTAAATAAATAAATTAGGCCTTAATTGATGGATTTCATATGACTGGAAATAGATATGCATCGGTTGGTCACAGATATCTTAAAAAAAGAAAAAGTAGGGCCGTGGTTCAGAAAACCAGTCAGTATCTGGTGTGACCACCATGTACCTCATGCAGCGCAACACATCTCCTTCACAAAAGTTGATCAGGCTGTTGATTTTGGCCTGTGGAATGTTGTTCCACTCCTCTTCAATGGCTGTGCGAAGTTGCTGGATATTGGCGGGAACTGGAACACGCTGTTGTACACGTCGATCCAGAGCATCCCAAACATGCTCAATTTGTGACACGTCTGGTGAGTATGCAGGCCATGGTAGAACTAGGACATTTTCAGCTTCCAGGAATTGTGTACAGAGCCTTGCGACATGGGGCCGTGCATTATCACGCTGAAACATGAGGTGATGGCGGCGGATGAATGGAACGACAATGGGCTTCAGGATCTCGTCACGGTATCTCTGTGCATTCAAATTGACATAGATAAAATGCAATTGTGTTGTTGTTCGTAGCTTATGCATGCCCATACCATAACCCCAACAGCCACCATGGGGCACTCTGTTCACAACGTTGACATCAGCAAACCGCATGCCCACACGACGCCATACATACTGTCTGCCATCTGCCCGGTACAGTTGAAACTGGGATTCATCCGTAAAAAAGCACACTTCTCCAGTGTGCCAGTGGCCATTGAAGGTGAGCATTTGCCCACTGAAGTCGGTTACGACGCCGAACTGCAGTCAGGTCAAGACCCTGGTGAGGACAATGAGCACACAGATGAGCTTCCCTGAGATGGTTTCCCCATGTTTGTGCAGAAATTATTCGGTTGTGCAAACCCACAGTTTCATCAGCTGTCTGGGTAGCTGGTCTCAAGACGATCCCGCAGGTGAAGAATCCGGATGTGGAGGTCGTGGGCTGGCGTGGTTGCACGTGGTCTACGGTTGTGAGGCTGGTTGGACGTACTGCTAATTCTCTAAAACGACATTGGAGGCGGCTTATGGTAGAGAAATGAACATTCCATTCTCTGGCAACAGCTCTGGTGGACATTCCATTCCTGCAGTAAGTATGCCAATTGCATGCTCCCTCAAAACTGAACATGTGACAAAACTGAACATTGTAGAGTGGCCATTTATTGTCCCCAACACAAGGTGCACCTGTGTAATGATTGTGCTGTTTAATCAGCTTCTTGATATGCCACACCTGTCAGGTGGATGGATTATCTTGGTAAAGGAGAAATGCTCACTAACAGGGATGTAAACAAATTTGTGCACAAAATTTGAGAGAAATAAGCTTTTTGTGCATATGGAACATTTCTGGGATGTTTTATTTCAGCTCATGAAACCAACACTTTACATGTTGTGTTTCTATATTTTTTTCAGTGTATTCTAAAACCTATATATCTATTATTGTTTGGAACCATTGAACAATATTACAGACCGGACAAAAAACATACATTCCTACATTTCTAACTTGAACGCCATCAAAGAAAAGTTGTGGTCCTCTGTAGCTCAGCTGGTAGAGCACGGCGCTTGTAACGCCAAGGTAGTGGGTTCGATCCCCGGGACCACCCATACACAAAAATGTATGCACGCACGACTGTAAGTCGCTTTGGATAAAAGCGTCTGCTAAATGGCATATTATTATTATTATTGACCACATGCAGCGCATTAAGGTATTATTGAGACGTCCATGCTTAATATGCCCTCAGGCTGGGAATATAATGCTGAAATTTCACAAAACACAGAAAGTAATTTATGCAAGCACAGTTCTGCACAGCTGTCGAACGACAAACCACCGTATTACAGAAGTTAGGCCAACAACAGAATCTATCATGTTTTCATGTAAAGCTTTTTCACCCGGTTGGTTGTTCAGTTTGCTTTCCAAAGAACGATCGGACAAAAAGAAAACTTGCAAATAACCCACATATGTATTACCTTCACATGCATAACCTTCACATGCATAACCCTCACATGTATAACCCACACATGTATAACCCACATTTGGCTCTGAAATAATTGCTATCACTCATCCTAAGATGAAAAGGCTCTTGTGAACCAGTCGATGGTTGCTGAGTGTGTGTGTGTGTGTGTGTGTGTGTGTGTGTGTGTGTGTGTGTGTGTGTGTGTGTGTGTGTGTGTGTGTGTGTGTGTGTGTGTGTGTGTGTGTGTGTGTGTGTGTGTGTGTGTGCCCGTTCGAGCAGCTCATTTCCTAGGCATAGAGTGTGAAGCACAAGTAGCTCATACAGATGTAATATGGAACCAGTCGCTCGCTCCACCCTGATTACTAATGATGAGACATCACAAAGCAGAAAGATTGGATTATCAGTAGGTGTTGCTGCAGACCAAGTACAATTAATGACTTGTATAGCAATCTTGACCTCTCCTTTCCTCTCCTCCCGCTCTTCTCCTCGCCCCTGCCCTCCTCTACTCTCTTCTCCTCGCCCCTGCCTAGGGCTGTGGTGGTAATAAAATTGTCAGCCGGTAATTGTCATGCGAAAGACTGCCGGTCTCATGGTAATTGACCATTAATTAACATAAACATGTTTACCAAACCTTTTTTGATATACTCAGTGGACCGTTATTAACATGTTTTAACCACTCCTATGTAAATGGTAGATTAGCAGACACTCAAGAAGAGGGTCTGATTTCATTATTACTGAAACAGGATACAAGTGGAAAATATTAAGATCCAGTCCATTTAAGAAATTGGAGGCCCCTTACACTTCAGTGTTGTGATGCAAAAATTCAAGCAAAATGTATAGCGCATAGAATTAAAAAGGTATTGTCGGACATTATTCATTCTAATCAGACATGTTTTTTACATGGACGATACATTGGAGATAATATAAGGCAAGTACTGGAAACAATAGAACACTATGAAAAATCTGGGAAACCAGGCCTGCTATTCATGGCAGACTTAGGAAAAGGCATTTGATAAAGTACAACTGGGGTTTATATATAAATGCCTGGAGAATTTCAATTTTGGAGAATCTCTTATAAAATGGGTTAAAATCATGTATAGTAACCCTAAGTGTAAAATAGTAAATAATGGCTATTTCTCTGAAAGTTTTAAACTGTCAAGAGGAGTGAAAAAAGGTTGTCCACTATCAGCATATCTATTTATTATGGCCATCAAAATGTTAGCTATTAAAATCAGATACAACAATAATATCAACAGATTAGAAATCCAGGGCTTAAAAACAAAGGTGTAATTGTATGCTGATGATTCATGTTTTCTTTTAAATCCACAACTTGAATCCCTCCACAGCCTCATAGAGGATCTAGATACATTTTCTAACCTCTCTGGATTACAACCAAATTATGATAAATGTACTATATTACGTATACAATTTTTACATTACCATGTAGTTTACCAATAAAATGGTCTAATGGTGATGTGGATATACTCGGAATACATATCCCAAATCAAATAAATGACCTCACTCCAATATATTTAAATAGAAATTTAGCAAAAATAGATAAGATCTTGCTACCTGTCAATTTGTGCAAAAATCACCCTGATTAACCCTTTAGTATTATCCCAGTTTACCTATTTGCTTATGTTCTTGCCTACGCCTAGCAAACAGTTTTTTAAATTATATGAGAAAATAATATTCAATTTTATTTTGAACGGCAAGCCAGACAAAATTAAAAGAGCATATTTATATAATGAATATGAATTCGGAGGACAGAAATTATTAAATATTAAAGCATTAGACCTATCACTAAAAGCTTCAGTCATACAAAAGTTATACTTACATCCGAACTGGTTCTCTAGCAAATTAGTAAGATTGTCTCACCCAATGTTCAAGAATGGCCTTTTTCCCTTTATTCAGATTACAACCTCTCACTTTCAGTTATTTGAAAAGGAAATCATCTCCCAAATATCACTATTTCTAAAACAAGCCATAGAAAGTTGGTTGCAATTCAATTTAATCCTCCAGAAACGACAAAACAAATAATGCAACAAATATTGTGGTTAAACTCAAATATACTAACTGATAAAAAAACATTATTTTTTGAAAAAATGTTTAAAAAGGGTATAATCTCCGTAAATTATATCATAGGTAGGACTGGTGGAGCTAACAAAAA